>NW_017731395.1:1114102-1129349 GCF_001890085.2 Hipposideros armiger
TGTGTGTGAGTGTGTGTGTGTGTGTGTGTGTGTGTGTGTGTGTGTGTGTGTGTAGGTCCCAGGACTGGGTCAAGTTAACACTTAAACCCTGGGACTATCTCAGGCTGACCCCACCAGGAGGTGACAGCTAGATGACGAGCTGGCGCTGGAGGTTGGGCGGGAGGCAGTTGGGGCAGCAGCGGTGGGTGGCAGGGCTGTTCTCGACTGCCAACCTCTCGTTTCAGTAAAGAATATTCAGTCCACCCACTGATGTCTCACAGCTCTATTATACTGCAAAGCACACCGGGAAATAATGATTAATAAGTGATCATCTTCTACTTGTGTGGAGTCCGTCAGTGGCCTTGGACCTGTGAGTGAGTGGCAATTTGTAAGCTTAACTGAGATAGACAGCTCAGATGATGCAGATCAGTGCTAAGCAGCGGAAGTGATGACTCAGTTGGTTTTTCCAATCCCCAGGCCTCGGCAGTGTTGGCAAGTGCAGTGTCCTCGGTGAGATGACTGATGACTAGCCTCCTTCCTAACTTTCTTCTCATCACATGTGGAGACAGTGAGCCCCTAGGGCCAGAGGATGTGCTTCTGAGCCTTCTCTGCCACCCTCTTCCTCTGCAATCATGTAGGTACTTGATAAAAGTTTTCTGATTGTGGCGAGGATAAGGAAGACAAAAAATGGTTTCTGCTTCAAAGCCACATCCAGCAAATTGCTATAGGTTCTTTGGTGAGTTCCGTCTTCAAAACCGCCCTCCAACTGCCTGCGTTCAAACATCATCTTTTTATGTAACACTGGAGCAGATTTTAAGCTTCTCCTCTTTTGGACAGGGGATGGGATAAAGTGGGTTTTCCAAGAAAAGATTGGACAAGAGGGGTGGGGATGCAAAGAAGTTCCCAGCAGAGGCAGAGAATGGGGAGCTTGGAGTCTATTTGGGGAACAACAGATGTCCTCAGTGAGTGACACCTGTCCTATTCAAAAGGAACAGCAGTTCTCAACATAACACGTTGTGATCATATTCAACCCAGTGTCTGTGACTTAAACTCGAGAAGGCAGACTGAAGCCAGTGGTGGCTGTGGAGTCAGGAAGACGTGAGTTGGAGCTCCAGCTCCACTCACGACCAAGTGTGCCTGTACCTGTGTGAGCACCGTGAGGATCTGGGGAGAGAATATGTGTGAACATGTTTGCAAGGTGTGCTGCAGACGTGCTTGGTGCTTGTGTCACTCCATCATGTAATTCCTCCTCTGGTGTCTTTGAGAGCCCTGGGGGACAACTGGCACAGGTGTCCTGCCATGGCAAATAGCGTGGGTGTTTTTCCTCCTTGGGGGAGAAGTCTGCCAAGCGGCCGGCAGCCTGAAAATGTGCCCAGTTTGTGGACGTTATTTCACTGGTGCCTCCTCCTTTACAAATGAGAGCCAGTCTGTCACCTTCGCTCAGGCATCCTGTACTTGCCGTCATGTCCGTCACACATATGGTGCCTGGCAGGGGGCACCTCTGCCCCACGGCCCTTTCTGCAGAGCATCTGCTAACCCTGCCAGCCTGATGCCTTCCAACCTCAGCATCACCTCACCCAGGTTTCTTGCTGAATCAACCAATTAGCTCGAATCGTCTCTGACTGCTCTGAACTATGTCTTGTTAAAACATGGGTGGATAGGGACCTGGTGAAGTCCAAAAGTCACTGCAAGAGAACCGAGCCTCCTGACACAGGCCCGATGCCGAAATTTCTCTCCCGCTTACTGCAATTAGAGGTTTTAGTGCTTGAGTCGTCGCTTTGACTTCTAGAAGAATCTCGATAGGGAGCAACACCTCCACTGAAGCATTTCTCATGACACTTCCTCCAGGATCTTGCCACAACTGAAAAGCTAAATAGCACAATTTAGTTTGAAAAAAAAATGTAATAACTGACTCTGAGCTCAGGTGATCAATGCTATATCACAGGTTGTCATTAACGACTGCAGCTGAGCTCCTGGCGTCCCTGTGACAGTCCCAGGACCTGTGTCTCAGAGTCAGATACTCACTAAAGTTTCCCCAGCTGTGTCTGCCTGTGAAGAGGCCCAAGCTCTCTCTGAGACAATAGAGTTCCCTGCACTTTTCCAAGAAAGCTGCCTTCGGGGTACCCTGCCGTGTGAAGCATAGGTGTCCGGGCATTCTTGGGGAATCTGTCTGGTGACCTGGCATGGTAGCCTCCTTTGAATCGGTGCCTTGCCTTGATTCTAAATCAATCTAACTTATTTTAGTTCCGAAGATTCTATTGAGGCACTTGCAAAATCTAAATAGGAGCTTAACATTAAGGAAAGCCAATAAAAGCATGCTTTATAGAATTCATAAAAGACTTTTGTAAGCTCCAAAATGGCCCTTTGGAGGTTATTGATTATCAGTGAAATATTTCCATGAATAGGCTACCCTTCTCTACCACAGATGTTTATTATCCCACTTGAGAACGATTCTGGTGTGTTGCACTTCGGATGTGCACATAGCCTGTTCCAAGCAAACCCCTCAGTCAATTCCTCACGCCAACTCCTAAAACTTCTACCCATGAAAAGTTCCACCAACACACCACAAACCAAACCTACCTTTTAAAGATATCTGTCTTAATCATTTTCAAACTCATCAAACATTATCATCACAGCCGACATCATTAAGGGGATGAAGCAAAAATATATACAAACTGAGGTTTTTTTTCTCTCTATTCAAACGATTTCCTCAGACCAAATGAATTATTTTAGGTTTGCATCATCAGTGTAATTAGTGCATATGGTCCAGCTGTGAAGAAATAGCTGAGGACTCCTAACTTATTATTAATTAGGCTCATTAAAATGCAAGTAAGAGAACGTTGCCTAGGTAAACAATACCTTATGTCAAAAAGTCATTACTTGACAAGAGCTAGTCTACCTAACTAAAGTCATTACTGATATTTTGTGGAGGGCTTTTTTTTTTTTTTCCGAGGCACCATGGGTGCCAGTTAACTACTTTTGACTGACATCAAGGACAGACATGCAGAGCTGGAAGGAGCCAGTGGTACAGCACAGCAATTCTTTTCACATCATTTCAAAATACGTCTGGGGGAGGTTAAAGGTTGACAGCCCAATGACAGGCCTTCTTCAACTGCCGTGGTGTCACAGCAGGAGCGTGTCAGGAAAATTTCCTCGGCCCCTCTGAATTTCTTACATGTTCGCATTTCTTTTCCTGTCTCCCAAGGAGGGAGGGATTGGCAGCTTGGTGACAAACACCTGAGAAGCAGAAATGTGCATTGTCCCTCTTAGGAACCCCAGCAGTGGTGAGGGGCGAAGGCTCTGGCGTTCAAGTGGGAAGTCTGTCTTGGTATCTTGCCAAGTCGGAGGGGAGGGCAGGCTAGAGGGACATTGCCCACAGACCCTGTGTTCTGTATTTTGGCTCTTCCCCAAGGAGTATATAGAGGAGCTTGTGACCTCTGCCTCCTGGAGACATAGCTCCACAGCCTGGGGACTCAGGAGTTAGCTGACTTGGTGGGGATCTTCCCCGTCCAAAGAGTGTGAGGCCACAGGCTTCGCAAGATATGGTGAATGAACGCCGGGCTTCCCTCCTCAGGCCCGGGAGAGCACCCAGCTTCAGGGTTGAACGCTGCAGTCAGGATCCTTGAAGATCTTGGGTATTATTGTTCCCCAGGGAGCATCTTCTCTCTAGGGCTCTTTGTCTGAAAGCAACAGAAGCAGCGGTGCCCACACCAGCTGATTTCCAGGGCTCTAGAAATGTTCCCCGTCTTTAAAAGTCCTTTCACGCGTCGGTATAAATCACTGCAGGGATGCAGGCTCTGGTCTAAATGGATCAAAAGACGCTATTGACAGATGCTGAAATGAGTGTCTACCTTTAACACCGGGTCAATTGATAAGTGTCTGACCTAGACTTTTGACTGACATGAGGAGCTGTCAAGAAGAAATCGTCTTTTCCAGTGATGACAGTGAGGCAGGAGAGGAGGAGAGGGAGGAAAAAGGAACCCCAGGGAAGGACCTCACGCCCTGGTGGGCACATCTGTGTCCCCCCCAGGTGCATCCCCGGCAACTGCATGTCTGCTGATTACATTCCACACCTGTGCTGTGTAAAAGGGAGGATCCAGTGAAATTTGAGAGCTCCAAGAATGAAACTTGAAAGAAATTAAAGTTCACCTCGATCAAATAGAATATTGCACATTACTAATATTATTTTTAATCCCTATTTCAAAATGACTAAAAGAAAACTGTTCAATTTAAAGCAAAATTCTCCCATGCAATCATAGAGGAAAATTTGCAGCCTTCAACAAAAATGTGCATGGGAATATGAGAGAGTTCCAGAAGTAGCTAATCTATGCTGTCCGTTCTTTAGCATCTGGGCATATGACTTCTCCAAGGGGGATGGTGTTATGTGTATCCTATTTTTGTAACATCATTTATTCTATATTTTAATCCAGCTAATATCGGCAGAGTTATTTCATTTAGGTGCCTCCGCGTGTCCAGAAGCTGGAACTGTATAATTCAGCTCTTCACTTTTGAGTTGTGATTCTGCAGCCTGAGAGCAGCAGGATTCAACTGTTCAGTCATGAGGCTTCTCAAACCCAGAATTCCCTTCGCTCGGAGGCTGTGGCCACTTCCCCTCTTGAATGCCTCTTTCCCAACCAGACCCTGTGCCGAACAACTTTCTCATTGATGCTTAAAGTATGACTCGTGGTCCCCACAACCCATCATACTTTGCGATTTATCTCTTTGTGAAATCCTGCTTTGGGCATACCACCTATTGGGACCTTGCCTATGCAAGTCTCCAGTATATACATCTCCTCCCTGTGTTCCCAAGAAATTGACTCTATTTCCACTTGGAAATCAGACAGGTTCACAAGACAGAGCAAGGTCTGGCTGGAGGTAGAAATGTCCCCTCTAATCGTGCCGGTGTGGACAAAAGCCCAGATCTTCCTATTGTCCAAGAGTGTAGCCCTATGTCACTTTTTAATTAGTGCCCACTGGCGTTTTACGTATGTTAGTACATCTAATATAATTCCTACAACACTATCCTGAGGTAGGTGTTATTTTCATTCCCACTTTATGGATAGGAAACTGAGACCAAGGTTAGTAATTTGCCTGAAGTCGCACAACTAATGGCAGAAATTGAAAGCGGCCAGAGGCAATGGAACTCTTGGGTGAACTTGGCAGCCTATGAAAATGGCCGAGGTGACGTGACCTACAGGACATTCCAAGGACATCTTGTACGTTAGGTTTCTCCAAAACATAAAGAGATTTAAAATGTTCTAGTCCACATGAACTGGCTCCATGATGACGTCAAGACTAACCATTTCAGGAAGACCTGCAAATCCAGCTGCTGACTTGACATGCCTAAGGGCATCTCCAACTTAAAGGACCCAAATGAAACTCGTTCTGCCACCCCCACTGCAAACCTGCTCGCCCTCTCAGTAAATGGCAACTCCATTTTTCCGGTTGCTTAGGCTAAACACCTGGGCACCATCTTGGATCCGTCTCTTCCTCGCACCCTTCTCACTCATCTGATCTGAAAACCTGTTGGTTGTCTGTGATGGGTCTGTAAATAGTGTCGCCTGAAAATCCAGGTCCACCGAGAACCTCAGAATGCGACCTTATTTGGAAATAAGGTCTTTGTAGATGTAATTAGTTAAGGATAGCAATGACGTCATAGAGCATTAGGGCAGGCCCTCAATCCAGTGACGGGTCACCTTATGAGATGAGGAGACAACATAGGGACGCAGAGAAGACGACGATGTGATGATGGAGGCAGAGACTGGAGTTTTGTTGCCCAAGTCCTTACCGTAGCCCCCAGCACCCCATGAAACCTGGCCCCTTGGCCGCTTGGATTTCATCTCCTGTTACATTTCTCCTTTTCCCTCCCCTCTGCCCACACTGGCCTCCATGCTCCTCCTCCACCACATCAGGCTTGGTCCTGCTTCCAGCCTCTTGCAATGGCTGCTTCCTTTGCCCCGATCTCTACCGTGTAATACCCTCATGGCTCACTCCTTCTCGTCCCTCAGTCTTTGTTCAGAGGTCACCTTCTCAATTATTTTAAAACTCCTTTTAAATAACACCCCCCTACACACACACACACACACACACACACACACACACACACACTTCCAACCTCTTACTCTGCTTAATTTTGTAATTTGTCCTTCACAGCAGCCATCAACTTCTACTATAAAGTTGAATTCCTTATTACGTATGACTCTTGCCTGTCTCCCCCTGCACACTAGGGTGTAAGCACCATTTGTGTCAAAACCTTTACTTTGTTTATTGCCATATTCCCTGTACTGAGTAGGGTGCCTAGAACACAGAAAGCACTCAAAACTATTTGTTGAATGAATGAATGAATGAATGAATGAATGAATGAGTATAGTGGAGGAGAATGCTAACGAGGTATCAGGAGCCAGGTTATGTAGAGGCTTTTAAACTCTGGGAAGGAATTTAAATTTTGTTCTGAGTGAGAGAAATGACAGCATCTAACCTGGGTGAAGTATTTCATTCTTTTCTCCATCTATCTAAGCAATTAATGTGGTTTAATTTTCTCTGCTTCCGAACTGGGTCAATTGAAAACTCTGTGAATTTGTTGCTAATATGAGTATCTTAAAAGATCCTCATATGTGATTGTGCCTCAGTCACTATCTCTATCTATATATCTATATATCTGTATCTCTCTTTCTCGCTCTCTATACATATATAGATAGATATAGATATAGATATAGATATAGATATAGATATAGATATAGGTATAGATATAGATAGATATAGATAGATTGATAAACACACATACTCTTGGAGATTATAGATATATATATTGGGTTGTCGGAAAACTCTTGACGTCTTTTTCTGTTTTTTGTTACAAAAATGTGTCATGACTTTTCCAACAACCCAATATATATAAAATCTCCAAGCATTATATTTGCCTCAGGGATGGGAACACATTAATTAGTTAAAAATATGAAAAAGAGATGAGAACTTTAGGAACCCTTTACAGAACTGGTAACCAAACCCTCATGATAAATGAGGAGGCTGACTTGACTTGTGATCAGGAGGGTTCAAATAATAATCTAGAGAAAGAGGAATTCACTCCTGTACATCACCGACGCCTAGCAGCCCTGCCTGGCTTCCTGGCCTCTGCACCTCGGCCAGTATCATCATTTTAAGACAGTTCTGTATCTGGCCCAAGAAATGTTCAGTAACTGAGAATTGCTTCCACCTTGCCTGACACCTTTCTCTGTTTGTTCATGAAATGTGTGTGCCTTTATCCCAGAGAGGGGGAAAATTAGGGGGAAAATTACCTTTTAAAGGCCTCATCTAACTTTCCTCTGAGCTAAAAAGGTCCATTTTCCCCTGAGCTAAAAGGTACATCTCCAGTCAAATTTGTTATCATTTTCCTTTTTGTTTCAGCGCTGGAAATTTGTTATCAAAATGCTTGCCTGACCTTCTCCTTCCCTCTCCATCACACACTGACACATCGAGCCGAAATTTGCGTCTTGCATCACCTCAGGAAACTCATGGCTAATTTCATTATTTGGGAGAGAAAAATGCAAATGAAGCCAGACAGCTGGTGCTTTCCTCGCGGCTGCGAGTGATGGAGGGGCCGAGGCCGACCTCATCAGAGGCCCTCACACCGTCCTGCTCAGACAGGCCCTGGCGGGGGGAGAGCAGAGAGGCTGCCGGAGCAGCAGGAACAGATGGCTAGGAAGGGGAAAAGATGGAGAAGCCCTACTTGCTGGAGTGACTGGGGAAAGGTGGGGTGTCAGTTGCCTGGGCAGTCAGATGGAGCCCGCAGGACAGGGATGGGGCGCCTGCAGTCCTTAAACACCGCCTCTCGCATCAGGGCACTGGGAGCGCTGGGTGCAGTGGGACGATGGCCGGCGTCTGCCAGTGGCAACCGGGACTCTTCCGCGCTGGACTGCAGGGCCAGGCCCCCGTTCCACTCGCTGTTTCTGTACACTCAATTCCTGCTTTCTGCCAAAAAGGAGCTATTGGCAGAGATGCTAAGGGAGAGGAAAGGGGAGGAAGCCCATTTGTTGCCCCTTGAATGAATGTCAGTCTGCAAACCCACGTGTGCGAGATGTCTGACTTGATTTTGCTATAACTGAACTCAGTTCTGTTTCCTGGTCATACCCTGCTGGGGGGATGGAAAGTTTGTTTCATTCAGCATTCTCCCTTCCTCTCAAATTCATGGAACTAGGGGGAGACTTAGAAAGTGCCAAGCGGGGAGCATTAAGTCCTCGCGTCATCTGTCCACGTTGCTCTTTGCTGAGAAATCCGTCACCCCTTCAGCCCATGGCCAGTGGTCCACATGGACTGCCGCTGAGGAGCCTTCATCGGTCGCTCCCGGTCCTCTGTCTTCCAGGTCCTTCTGGCTTACACAGCTATCAGCCTTGTGTCCCAGGGCTGGGCCAGGCTAGGAAAGCTCTGTGGGCTCCATCAGGCTCCGTCTAGCCTTTTGACCCGTGGCTTCATAAGGGGTCAGTCTGTCCCTGACTTTCTCTCAAGGGCACAGGCTGGGGGCACCCTTGATGTCCCTGCTAAGCCTCCTGAGAGAGACTTCATCTGTCCTGGGCCAAAAATCCAGTTCTTCCTCATTCTCTAGTCTCCCAAGATTTCAATCAAGACCTGGACTCAAGGAAAATACAAGACACCCCCACCCCCACCCCCCAAACGATGCTCGGTATTTCCAAGTTATTTACTTGTCATACAGAAAAGAAGAAAACATGGGCCTGGAAAATGGGGGCGTCCAGCCAAATCTAATTGGGTTGGATCTGGGATCCAGGGCTCCTTGAGCTATTCCGCTAGCTGTTGGGGTGTTTTAGGTTGGCTAAGGCCACCCTTGTGCACCCCACAGTCTCTGGTCCCGTAAACTGTCTCTGAGGCCTCTCAGGCTTCCTGGGGAACTTAACGGACATTGTGGTCTGAGAATGGGACTCCTGTGATTCAATTGATACCAGGATGGGCACCTGAAACCCTGGAAATACTGAATGCAGCCTGAACTGCAGGGTCAGTTGGGAATGTAGGGAGAGAGGAAGGGAGAAGGAGCTAGACGCGTAGATCTGATAATGGCCTTCAAATGGCCCCACTGACAGGAAACCTGGAGAGGGCCTGTTGGAGACCCACGCCCTATTCTTCCCACTGGGCCTTTTGAACACATTCCCTTGGGTGATCTGGCTTTGTATTCACAACACCTCTGTAAAACAGGGTGTTTTAAAAGCCAGGAACAAAACAAAAGTGTGATAAGGTGGAAAAGGCCCAGGACCAGCCCTCAGTGGCTCAGCTGGGTGCCCTAAGCCCCCGCTTCTCTGCGCTGGGTTCTCTGCTGGCCTCCTCCTTCCTACGTCCCACCCATGGGCCCAGCAAACTCCCTCCTCTTCCTGTTCTAATCATTTGTACCTGACTGTGTTGGCGTGCCTTATCTCACCCTATAACTAGCTGAGTGAGAAAGTCCTTCCTGGTTCCTGATCCCTGATCCTTGTACCCGGTGTTAAATCTAAAGTGACCTCAGTTCTTCCCTGCTGCTGAATATGCTTTGAATGACTGGCCTTTGAGAAACCGACCTGGCTGCTGGATGTCAGCACTGTTCTCCCTTTTGTAGGAATGCTGTAGAAATCATCTTATTTTTTAAACCCTTTTGGGGCACATGCAGTTTAAAGTATAAATGCCCACTGATGTCTACATATGCATACCGCAGTTTCTCCAAAATTACCACCCATCAACAAAATCAAAGGCTTTGATCTCTATTACTCCTGATCATTTCCAGGAGGAAGGGGAAACTGAGGCACAGTAGATGTTTTGGTGCAGTCGTCAAGGAAAGAAGCCAGCACTTTCAAATTCAATTATCTTAGTTTACATACCTTTTGACTCTTAACTACTTGCCCCTTGCTTACACATTTTTGCCCTATGGGCTGTGATGCACATTGACATGTTGCGTTATCATTGTCCTCTTTTCCCGGGTGAGGACCTGAAGCTCTGAAAGGCGAAGTCACTCGGGCCAGCCCACAGCGGCTTCTTGCTGTCCCCGCCGCCTGTGCCACCTACAAGGGCAGAGGCCCCACTCCTGAGCTCTGATCAATGGCTTAGCGCCTCCCTTTCAGGGGGAAACAGCTGTGGCGAAGTTGTGTAAATGCCGTAATGGAACTTGTTAACCACTTCCACATGATTCTTAAAGTAAATGTCACAGCGCATTGTAACCGTGAGCTAACAACACGTTAGCGGGTTCTCATTCTCATTTAATTCACTTTCCCAATGCCCAGGTTCCTGGGATGCCTGCAAGGACGGCGCGTTCCGTGAATTACTCAGCAGCTGGGCCATGTATTTCTTCACTTCTCCCCTGCTGCCGCCCTCGGTGGTTTCTGAAGTTTAGTTATTGCTACGCGTTCTCTCATGCGGCATCCCAGAGAGAATGTAGCAGTTAGTTTAAAAAGCAGTCAAATCCGCACGTCGGGGCCACAGTGGTAAAAACTGACCCCACTCTAGAGTCCTCTGCCCGCTTTATCTGCAGCTGTGCCCACGTGCGGGGTTGGAAGCACAGGCTGAGCTGCTGGCTCGGCGCTCGCCTCGTCTGACACCGACCGCTGTGGGCTCAACTGTGTCCCCCCCCCCCAAATTCATATGTGGAAGTCCTAACCCCTAGGACCTTAGCATGGGGCCTTTAGTGTCATTACAGATGTAATTAGTTAAGATGGGCTCATACTGGAGTCGCAGGCACCCTTAACCGAATCAGCCTCTTGTCATCAGACAAAGGGGAGATGTGGACACAGAAGCCACCACACAGGGATAACGCCACGTAAAGAGTGGAGTGATGCTACCACCAGCTAAGGAGCCAGCAGAGCTGGGAGAGAGGCCGGAAGCAGACCCTTCCCTCGAGGCTTCCGGGGGCGTGTGGTCTCCAGCATCCAGGCCTGTGAGACAATCCATTTCTGTGGTTTAAGCAAGTCAGTTTGTGGTCCCTTGTTAATGGCCGCCGTAGGAAGCTAGCAATACTATGTGTAATCTGATCCCCACCTTTCCCATTCCTTTCCCCCAAAGCCTCTGAAAAAGCCCCATGCATCCTGGGAACCCTCAGAGCTCTGGGATCCAGTGATGGCTTCAAAGGGTGAGCTTTCTGCATTCTTAGCCAGTGCCCAGTGCTGGGGACTCTTGAAAGAGGGAAAATCCCAGAGTTCCCTTGTGGAGCACTAGGGAGAAGGGTCCAGAGGAACAGAGTGTTAGCCAAATTCTATCTGCTCTGGCCTACACGGTGCCCCGTACACAGTGCCATGACCACCCCTTCTAGATCCTGGAGCTCCACACACACGTGGGCAGTCCAACCCTGCTCTGTTTCTAGCCCAAAGTGGCACAGACTTCCAGTTAGGGGCGTGTAGTGGTGATATTATCAGTGTTTTTGTACTAGGCCCATCATCCGTGTATCATCACTGCAGTCACCTATTCACTTGTATACTCTGCCCATGTACCTGGTGTGCACGTGTATGTCCATGAGATCATGTCTAGTTCGTTCTGGATAGTGCCAAGCAGGTGACAACCTATTAGTTAATACATCATCTGGCTCCAAAGCTTAACTGACCCCCCCCACCCTGGTCATGGACGTGATTTTCCACACCCAGCCAGGCCAATGTATCCTCTTTCCTTCAAAGCCCATTCTCCTCCACGCCACAGGTCCAAGCTCCTACGCCTTTTGCAGACACTGTCTCTCCTTGAATCATTTCTGAATGTGCCCATGCTAACTCGAGCACTTTATCGGAGCTGCTGTGTCCAGTGAGCTTTCGACAAAGGCCTTTCCGGGTGTGCCCCCATCCTCCCATGCTATCAGGACCCGCCTCTGTGCTCACTTCCTGCTCCCCTCCTAGCTGTCATCACAGCCACACAGAACTCTGTCCGGTCCTCTGAGTGCGCTTCGCTAGTCAACAGCCACTTCCTTCTGACTAGGCCCTTCGTGACTCTGAGAATATCCTCCCCTCTCCTTCATCTGATCAGGAAATATTTTCCTTCAAAGCCAACTCAAGCATCAGTCTCCTAGGAGGCCATTTCCGCCCCCCATTTTGCAATTCCCCTTCCCTTTACCCCAATAGCACCCTGTGCGTCTCCCCTCATTGTCTGTATGGTTCTGTAATTGCCCAAATCTTCTCTATCTCACCTTAGACTGCGTCCAGTGAGGGCCATGGGGGGTGGGGATGTGAGAGAAGGGGGTGCAGAGGTAGATAAATGTACTCATACATACAGCTTCCACAAAAATAAAATGTTTGCTTTGTCATGTGAGATTTAGGCTTTTTTTGTGTGTTGTTGTTGTTTATTTTTTTGTTTTGTTTTGTTTTCCTTTCAATGAATGGAAGGCGGTAAAGGGCAATAATTTAAAAAGTTTTAGAATTTTCACAAAAATAGGGTGGTGAGGCAGCTTTCTTTTTTAAACGTTCCCTTCCCACATTTCCCAAGGAATCGTCCCAGCGGTTTTAAAAATAGGAGTTTGGCATGATAACGCTCAGAGCCAGACGCAGGGAAGGGCCCCGTTTCTCAGCCACGGGCCTGTGGTGCTCCGGTGCCTCTGTGTGCCCATGGCCATGGCCGACCTGGAGGCCCTGGGCGCGCACTGCCTGGCCGCACAGACGCTGTGCCAATCTCCGGCCTCCCCGCCGTGAGAGCCAGCGAGAGGACCAATTAGTGCAAGCTGTGATGTGGAGATGGGTCCTCCGAGGACCCACACCCCTCCCTGTTCTCTTGGCAGAGGCCACGGGAAGGGCCGTCAGATGTCAGCAGCTTTCCATCACTCCCGCCCCGCACAGAGGGACTTCCCGGGCACCTGGCCCAGACTCAGGCCGGCTGCTGTAATTGCTCGCTAGAGCTCCACAGCCCTTCAGATCCCTTCTTGGATGTACAGCCAATTGGATATGGGTACAGTTGGCTGTTTTAATCCAAGGTGGGCCACCGAAAATGAAGAGAAGCACTTTAAGAAAATAAACCGATGGCTTTCTGGCCGTTTTGCAGAATAGGAAGGTGCCCTGACATAGTCTGCAGCATCTTGTTTTGAGAGCGTCTGAATGAAAGAATGCACATAGGTTTTAAGCTCGCCCATGCACCAATTCATTGCATATCCAAAAACAAAATTGCTTTATTACTCTCCTAATATGGATAGGCGGTAAGGCGCTACATATTTTTTTGTGAATTACAGGGTAAAATAGGAAATGGCAAATATTTCACATACATAAAAATTGTTTTCAGGAGAACGTGCTTTGTACCAAAAATTATCTCTCTAGTATTTACTAACAGGTAGATAACCAGATAACTAACACTTTTCCTTTTTTTTTTTCTTTTAATCAACTCTTAATTTTGTTGGTATCATTTGAACTGAGAAATGGACTGGACATAAAGCCTAACAAAGCTAATAATTTAAAATCCTTTTTCTCAAGGTCAAGAACATATCACATGATTTTGGCAGCAACAAACTCCTTCCCTGGTTTTGATTTGATTCAACCAACAACAAACTCAGGAATATATTTTGTAGAGGCCACTTAGAAACTCAAGGAAATAAAATCAGGATGGTGGTATAGCGTGAACCTTTTAAATGTACTATGCAAGAAGGGAAGTAAATTCTTTAAAGGCATGTATTATCCAAAGGCAACGTTGCAGGTTGCAACTTGGAATGCAATATTTATGCCTGTTTTCTTCTCCCTGACAAGATAGATTATAATATAATATAATATAATATAATATAATATAATATAATATAATATAACATAATATATATAATATAATATAAATAATATTATATATAATATATATTCTATATATAAGAACTCTAACTCCCTAACTCCCATAAAATGACACTAAATAGACAAGAAATGACAAGTTTTAAAAGTGCATGTGAATATAATTGGTGCCCTAGATGTTAAGCAATAAATCACATAAAGTCAAAAGCCAGAGGGTCACAAACTTTCTGTGTGTCTAACCTGATACTTCTCAGCCCCCTCAAGTCCGTGACCCTTACCTCCCCTTCATTTCAGGAACCCCCTTTGTCCTGTAATACTCAGAAGTCTTCCATCTTAGAAGTTTTAACTAAAATCCATCAGTCTCTGAACACAGCTTTCAATCTCCAGTTGTCTTCCACTCTCCCTCTAGTGATCCACACTGTTTAAGGGGAGCTTCTTATCTCGGGACTCTGTCTCATTCCAGGCTGTCCTCACTCCCTTCTCTCTCCAACTAAGTTCTTGTTTTAATTTATTCCACCTTTATCTCACCTGCATCCTTGCCCCCCCTCTTCTAATGCGTGCACAGACACTTCAAAACTTCAATCCATATATAAAATACTGAATTGATGTGCTTGTCTGTGACCTTCGCCCAGTTTAAGCAGCTAGGCGGGTGGTCAGCCACTGCAGTAGAAAGCTGAAAGCGGTCCTGGATGAAGGTAGCCCATTCCTATCTTTCTTGTTCAAAGGCCTCCATGTAGGTAACAGCTAGGAAAGACCGGGAAATACACGTGATTACTGAGAATTTGCTTTTCCTTGCTGACCTCTAAGGGGGGGGGGAGGAGAAAAAAGGGGGATGGGGAAGGAGAGACATGAAATCCGAGTGTATATTGGGGGGATGGGGGTAATGACCCTCTTACTTCGGGTATCTGGGCATCTGAGGGCACACAGTAGGTGCCCGATTTCCACCTGGAGCCTGAGGAGGGGATGAGCTTTGCACAGGTGCCCTACAACCAGAATGGTCAAGGGACAACAGAACAGCGATGGCTGAAGGGTTACTAGGCGGTAGTGAGAGGCTGGAGGCCCCTGCAGCCCCCAGTTAACAATAAAGACCATTTGAAATCCTCTCTGCCCTCACCAGCCCCAGTGGGGGTTGTGAAAGTCACCTGAGTGAGCTGGGAGATGTGCAGGGAGGTTTTAACCAGTGTGAGGAGACGCTGAGAAGGGAGGAACAGCATGGGCCAGGCCACGGAAGGCAGTCGTTCTCGCTCAGTAGAAGTCACGTGGAAATGACACACCTAAAAAGCAGATGGGGTGGGGGGAGACAAATAAGCACAGCACAGAGGAGTTTTAGGGCAGTGGAAATACTCGTGATGATATAATGATGGGTAAATGTCATTCTGTTTGGTCCAAATCCATAGCATGTTCACCAAGAGTGAACGATGGGCTTTGGGTGATGATGAAGTGTCAATGTAGGCTCATCAGTTGTGACAAATGGACCACTCCGGTGGGGCATGTTGATAATGGGGGAGGCTGTGCATGTGTCGGGGAGGGAGGTGTGGGAAATCTCTGTACCTTCCCCTTAATATCGCTGT
>NW_017731395.1:1131834-1139268 GCF_001890085.2 Hipposideros armiger
TCAGCACTAAAACATTTCTTCACTACTACAAGGATTCTAAGCTTTAAAATGCATTCGTTCAAGGGAAGAACACAATGCATTCTAGTGTTGGAAACCTTAAAAAATCTTAGCTTTTCCTTTCTTACAGCTAATACACTGGCTATTTTAAGTAATTGAAATCACAGTTTAATTAAGATTGTGGTCATCTTCTCTTTAGAAATTCTACTCTGTGTAAATAAGTACAAAGGAACAGTAAACAATTCTAAAATAGTTTTCAAATTTTATTAAAATCAAAATTATGTCCAGTGCAAAAGGAAATGGTGTTGTGAGGTTGATAGTTCAGTCCTATAATAGCACATTTAATGATTACTAACTAATAATTTATGACAAAGTGATAAAAAATATTTAACTGTAGTAAACATAAAAGTTAATATGCTTCTCTTAATAGTGTCAGGAATTCTGCATGTGAACATATAATTTTCCAAGAAAGGTGTTTTTTTTTAATTTAGAAAACATTTTGAATGATTAAAAATAGTAACCAATTTATATATCTTTCCAATTTAACTATTGTTACTATTTTTTCCATGAGATTACTAAAACACATTTTGTAAGGCTAACATTAGTCCTTTAAAGTTTATTCTAAATTCATGATCTTTATGAACCACGACACTTTTATTTTAAATTTATTTAAAACATTTCATTTCGGATCATTTGTGCATATATAAGGAAAGCAAAAATCGAGAAACTCATACTTCTTTTAGTCTAATAGGTGCCATTTGCATAGGTGAAAATCTTTCAATTTTATTGCAAGTGATTTTTAGAAAAGAGAATGATGGCATTATTCACTAAAATATTTACATGCTTTACTTGAGGAAGACATCACAATTCATCTATATTTTGTTTTATTTCAAACAAGCTTTGGTACAGCTCTTAGAATAATTAAGCTACTACAATCGCTATTTAATTAACATTTAAGAACATAACTATTCTTTTTCATACTTGTTATAATAAAAATTGCCTAATGTCATAGAAAAAAAAAAGAGAGGTGATACCTCTGAAGATCAGCAGCATTCAGAGATTTTCAGAGCGTGTTTTGTTTTCTCCTCTCAATTACAGGATTTCTATTTACATCACCTAAGGACTGTATTTATCATAAAGAAGACAATTCGTGGTTGGTATAGTTTTTGGAAAGAGAGCTGGTCTCTAAAGTGACTTTTTCCTGAGCTCATCTGTCTGTCCAGTTAGACAATAATTAAGATGATCCATTCTGTACTGTTCCAACTTAGACCTCTGTCCACATGCATTTGCAGAGAAGAATTAAAAGCCCGATTAGCTCTTCCCCACCAGTCTTGTAAACAGGGAACCATGATTCAGAGTGGCAAATGTTCTTGCCACGGGTGCTTTTCCAAGTTGCACATGATCTCAAACATCATGGCGGTGGACATGTAACATCATAAGTAGTGCTTTTCCGCAGCAATGACATCCCACCTTTTTCTATATAGCACTTGGCATGTTTGCTTGCTGCATCCTTTAGAGGAAAGACCCAAGGGCTATTGAGATTAGCTGGCTCCTCAGCTGTGTCACCCTCTCCAGCTTGTCTGGCACCAGGGTCATTGCAGGCTGAAAAGTAAGTGGCTCTGATTCCGTCTGAACCAATGTTGGGAGACTGGGAGTGTTGAAAAGGAAAGCGGCGTCAGTCAGAACTTATTGGACATTCCCTAGATATAAACGAAATGGAACAGGGACAAGGGAGGTGGTTTTGTGAGATTAAATCCTACTTGAGGGTCTAGAGGTAGGTGCATTTTACTGTGCTCCTGAAAGAAGTTGTAGAATGACCCAGACCTTAACTGTAGAAACCAAGTGACTCCACAGGCCCAAGTAAAATATTCAGATGGAAAAATGACGGCCTTATGTTAATGTGGGTTTGACAGAAATCGTCTTTTCACAGTTGAGACAGTACGCCTCTGATCAAATCAAACTTTGTTTTGAATGAAGAAAGTGTTGTTTTGATTCAGCTGTATATCCTTTTTGTTGTTTATTCTAAAGCAACAAAACACTGCTAATTTTAAAGAGTAAAGACTGAGCCAAAAGCAAAAATGAGCAGTTAGTACCAATAAGAGAACATAGAAGGAAGCACAATTTCCTGTTGTAAAAAATATATATATGTAAATTGCCTCAGATGTCATCACTGTACTTTAGTAATTTTTCAAATATAGGTCAGCCATTTGTTGGCAGTGATTTTTTTTAATTTAAAGAGAATATTTTTTCACTAATAATCTTCAAATTTGGAGTCAATTTATTCCAAAGAAATACAAAATTATCAATTTTACCTAGTAACAATTTATTTTTATCTATAATTACTATTATTATCAATAGTAATACAGTGATGCATATGACATGTGTCATAGCTCTGGCAATACAAATATGTATTGTTATTTGAGACATCAGCTTGAGGAAACCTAACATTTCACAAAGCTGAAGCTAGATTGTTCTGAAATTGTGATGAATTCACACATGCTCATAATTTGGGTTGGCTGAAAGGTAGATCTTTCAGGGCATTAAGTTCAACCAAGGGTTTCTTTTTGCTTCATTTTGTGACAAATCACTAAAATTCTATGTGATGATATGCAGCCTGCTTCTGGGGTAAGAATTTTAAATCCTTACATCCGAGGACTCATTTCTATCAACTTCTCATTTCTATAAAGTTTTTGTAACTAACTGTTAGCCAACCTAGTAAGTGCCATGAGGCATCATTCTTTATTGAATGTTTTAGGTACATATTCTCTCTCAGTAGCTACCCATCCAGCCAACTCTTCTGCAAGGCCACCACTTATCAATGAAGCCCTAATGATCTCCCTCCCCTGGTTCCACAGCAAGGAAAGATCATTCACTGTATAGTCAAATACACACTTCCTCCTGCTAGTCCTTATCTCCCAATATGGACTTGTCTCATCTTCCCAGTCACGCATTCTGAAGCACTTTCCAGTTCCCGCAATCTAGCAGGCTCTGGGGTAAGCACTGGGGTAGGTGATTCTATATGATCCTGATAATCATATGAGGCAAGCAAGACTGCCTTCATTTTACACCCGAAGAATGAACTGAGCCTCAGAGACATCGAATAATGCGCTCATGGTGACCTAATTATTCAATGACGAAATCAGGATTTGATGTCAGGGCTTTTGAATTTCATACCCCATGGTAATCCTGCCTCCCGAGTCCATCCCTGTGTCTTGAATCCATCACATTTTATCACGTCCGCATGCCTAGTATGATGCCATGCTCATAGTAAGTACTCAGTAAGTACTCTGGGATTGCATCATTTCTTGGTACTCCTCAGGTAGATTGGCAGTCTATGCAAAACTCAACCACTTCATCTTAATCACCTGTTTACCTACCTGTCTCTTGTACAAGGCTTTCTTTTGTCTTCCCTATCATTGTGCCCTCCTGTGTCAGACACACGGCAGTCTCTCAGTATTCAGGGGATCTAAGATACGGGAAGACACCCAAAGAAGAGTTCAAATATTAACAACAGGAAAGGCGATTGGGCCCCTCCATGGTATTTGGAAAGAATGAACTTCAACAGTGGAAAGCCTCTAACATTATCAATTAATTAACTTTTCTATTTAAGAGCTAGAGATGTTAAAAAGCAAACAAACAAAAAAATCCTTTGTGCTAGACCATAATTGTAGATGTAAATGGCCCATGAGATCAGGTAGAATCGATGCAGATACCCAAAAGTCCCTTAGAGTACTTTTGTTTGTTTTTACTGAATCATTAATATTAGCTTGCTTTCTAGTCAATTATAACTCTCCTTAAAGACTTGTTTTTAAAAGGCTTTTTCCCTGTTTAGCTACGTAGGTACATTTCCATGTGTTGTTGAGTTGAGAACTGGAGGTCATGCTGGATGGGACCCTGTGTACTTGACTTTGCCTTTACAAGTGACCCCTATGTAGAACGGCAGCAAAATAGGACCTGCTCTTGTGGGTCGAATTGTGCCTCCCCCAAAAGATGTCGCAGCCCTAACTAACCCTCAGTGTCTGTAAATGCAACATTATTTGGAAATTGGGTCATTGCAGTGACCAAGTGATGATGAGGTCATTAGGTTGAGCTATAATCCCCTATGACTGGCAGCCTTACAAAAAAGGGAAATTTGAACACAGAGACACACACACACACAGAGAATGCCATGTGAAAGTGAAACCAGAGACCAGGGGGATGCTTCCACAAGCCAACGAATGTCAAAGGTTGCCAGCAAGCCACTGGAAGCTGGGAGAAACGTGGTACAGGTTCTCCCTCACAGCCCTCAGAAGGAGCCAACCCTGATGACACCCTGATCTCAAACTTCCCCCGTCTAGGACTGTGAGGCAATACATGTCTTTGGTGTAAGCCACCTAGCTTGTGAGTACTTGGTTATAACAGTCTTAAAAAACAAATATGTTTGCCTTACACTACGATTTATAAACAGTGGCCTTTAATTAAACGGCTTCTATAGCTACTTAAAATTAAATGAAAATTACGGGTGTTATTCCTTCAGTTCAAACATGCAAAGTCTGAGTCATGATGTACAAATGGTATAAAGAAAATATAACTGGAGCGTACTTAAGATAAAGTCATTTTTGACACACCTTTTGAGTACTATGCAAATAAACTATATACTAGTGGTAATATATGAAAGAATAGTTGAGTAGAGGCGCTGCAAGATAGTATCATTTTTTGCACAGGTGAATAAAGAGAAACACAGGTATGCTTACACAGAAAGATGGCAGTCGGTCAGTAAGCAAGTAAAACTAACTACCCCATGTTGTTCTGGATGTCACCGACATTGATTTTAAGTCTGAGAAGAGAAATTAAGACTTAATTTTAAGTCTAAGAAAAGAAATTCAGGCCAATCAGTTCTGACACCAGCCAGAAAGCTTGCTGGGAGGCACTAGAGTGTCTGGGAAGATGTGGGGGTCAGAGATCTAAGTGGAGGTCCCAGGGGCAGACCTCTCCTCCGTCAGCAGAAACAACTCATATTTTACCAGGCTTGTACATACGCGTAAGGTTCCAGTTGAAAACAGGGCCGGGCTGCTTGAAAAAAATTGAAACCGTCGCTTTGGCATCGTTTGCTGCTATGACCTTGCAAACCTGCCACCCTACAGAGCTATGGGCAATAAGGTAGATAAGTAGATAGACAGAGCCATCCAACGTTAATTAAAATATACTTTTTTGAGATCACACAATTTCACAGTATCCCTTAAAAATCCCCGGAAGAATGTGTCAAAATCCACACTTAAGAATCAGTGATTCTTCTAATTATAGCGTGTTTTACTAAAGTCATACCTTGTGAAAGAATTGCACTTGTGTGCTAGTATATTTTCCGATTGGTAAAATGCAAGGCCCTCGCTGGCTCTGAGAACCCTCTCTCATTCCGATGATCCTTTTCTTGGCATTGTTTCCTAGTAAGTAATTTTCCTCCTGACGAGTTTGAAGTAATATTTGTATCTCCTAAAACCAAGCCTGTTTTCTGATGTCTAGTGTCACATCCTTGCTGGTCAGTGTTCTTCATGAAGCAGTTTGTCATAAACGCTCATTAGAACCAGGGCCTCTGGTGCTCTTGTCACTCTCTGGGCAGACCTGGGTCTCAGCCAGTCTCAATTGTACCAGTCAGTTGTGCTGTGTTGAGGTGTGTACGATACGGGTCAAATCGAGTTCAGCTCCCAGATGCAAACCTCCCTATTTAAGGCCAGACACTCCCGGGTTCCAGTTTGTCTGGCTACCGCCTGTCTCACGACTTCAAATCATAGCCCTTTAACCTCAACTAGGTCCCTCACCACCAACAACTATTCCTTTATTCTACTCCATCTATTTCCATCTCTGTGTATTCATTCAGGATCTGCCTTTGTCCTAACACACAGACCTAAAACTACTTCCGCATTTAAAAAAAAATTAACCTAAAATTCCTTAGAGTGAACCCAAGCCCTCTTCTCTACACAAGTCAACTCTGTGACAGAGTCCATGANGTGTTTCCTTAGACTCTTGTGAATGTCGCATATGCACCACAACATGAAGCAGAGTTATATTTGATTAGATTTCCGTTTCCTTTCAATGAGCTTCACTAACATTACATATTTTAATCTGAAAAATTGAGAAATACAAACGTAATTTCTGTGAAGACGCCTAGAGTAAGCGAAGCATTACTCCCTAAGTAGGAAATATTTGAAGTAAAATGCTTATTATTTTTTACCCAAACCAATTTCTCAATATTAGCTTTGAAATCGGAGGCATATTTGTCCGTTTGTTTTGTGTGTGTGTGTGTGTTTTAAATCATTTCACACTGGTTTTCTTCAACCCTTTTGATAATTTTGCTGCACTTGCAATTTGATATCTCATTCATGGCTCGCCCGTCTGCAAACTGTTTAGTGCAAAGCTTTGCAGAAAGAAAAAAAAAATTCTCTTATTTGACCATGAACTTTCGATGATCTAGTTAGCGTTACTGTCAAGCTTCCCGCGGTCTTTTTGAAAAGCAGGACTTGTCCGTGCTGCCCTCTGGCCAACTTCAGTGGGACTAAAATGCTAGCAAGAGCCGTCAAACTGCCTGACGGCTTGTCACCAGCGAGGCTCTATTAATTTACACACATTTTCCACTGTTTGGCATCTACCATGATAACTCTTTTCTCTTCCAAGCGGCTCCTGTTTGCACTTAACACTTGGGTTAATTTTCATCAGAGTTTAAATTTAGCCATCAGTTATTTCTGGGGAGCTGTCAGCCAACATATGGAGAGAGGCAGAAAAAAAAATCCTTCTGAATTTATAATACAGTGGGATCTGTTGAATGTGAAACAAAAAGCAAGGGGCAATCTAGGGAGGCCCCGGTGGGGAGAGCGGGGTCAGCATCGAATTGCAGACGGGATTAGCTGCTCTATTCACCAGAGCCGCATCTGGGCACCGCGGAGCTTCTTGATATATCAAAAAATGATGGAAAGACACAGTTCAATTTGTCCCCTTTTTATAAAGGATAATTAACCTGTCAGTCTTGCTACTTTAACAACTTCATTAAATTGGAGGCGAAATGGGTGCTGAGAAGTCTTTGTTTTTATCCAAAAGGAACACGGGGCACTTGTATAAACGGTGGAAGAGAAAGGCAAACACATCTGTGCACCTCCAGTAATACTGTCTGGTTCCTGAGAAATGGGACATGCTCCTTCCAATTATGTAATAATCCTGTCTTTACTATGACCTGCTAAAAGTAATTTCCTTAACTCGGAAGGCAGAGGAAATAATGCCAAAGCCCAGCCAGGCCATTTAAAAATGGAGGTTATAGGGTTTCGAAGGCTGTTGGGCCAGACTATTTAAGACCTGGAGTGATGGCTACTGAAAGTGGACAGCATTTCACAAGTAATAAAAAGAAATGAAAACAGAGCGCCCTCAGCCCTCAACACCTCCCCTTACCTCACCACGTCCACCCCCCCCCCC
>NW_017731395.1:1145990-1147654 GCF_001890085.2 Hipposideros armiger
TTTCGTTCATAAATCTAATAGTGCTGAGCATACTTGAGTCGTCAGTTAATACCTAAAAGAGAAAATTGGATGAAATTAACTAAATTCTAAATCTTTCGCAAACACAGAAGTCATGTGGTAAACACACTATACAATATGTAGATGATGGATTATAGAATTGTACATTTGAAACATACAATCTTACTAACTGATGTCACCCTAATAAATTCAATAAAAATTTTTTAAAAATGAAATAGGCCTATTGCCTGAGGGAAATGGTATGATTTTAGTAGCTGGAAAAAAAAAAAAGAAAGTTGGGCTACAATATTGCTTCCATCTTCCAAACAAAAAAATATTTATATTATAAAGCTGGAAAAACATCAAAATCCCACTTGGAAACCAGTCTCCAGCCCCTCCAAGATAAAACTCTTACCATTATCCACAGCTGCTGGGACAAGCTTGACCATCTAAAAATCCGAAGTCTAGGATTAGAAGTTCAGAACTTTAAGACAAGCTACTTTCACACACTGGATTTTATCTACCCCCTCCCATCCATTTCATTCACACAAGAGTGTGTATTGGCTGGGGACATACAGGGCAGCACCTCCAAGTGGAGAGTAAACGCCTCAATTATTCAGCTCTGTCCAAGTTCAGCACATCATGACGCTTCATTCGTGTATGTTAATGAACCTAAAGTTGGACCAGAGGCCCAGAATATTTGGAGATATAAGGGCCATCCACTCACTTCAACAGAGTTCAAGACTCCAGGACTCCCGCAAATTATACCTTTAGATGCTGAAAGAATTTTCCCATTGATTGCAGAGTCAGTGTTAGTCATCTCTTGCAAAATAATGTATTTCTGAGAAATAAGAGATACAGTTGAGCAGATTTCTGGAAAACTCTAAACTGATAACATCCTGAATTTTCAATATTATATATTCTAATAACTAAAAAAAATGTCTATAGTATTTGTGCTTTCACAGCAAAAGTAAGAGTGATGGTAAAGTCAATTTCAGTGGATATTCTTGGCAGGATGCTCAAGATGACATTGATGGCTGTATCAGGAATGTGGCTTCCCCTCCAGCTCTAACTCAGGCCACTCCTCTGGACCTGTGACTAGTAATAAATCACTCACCTTTGACACAAACCATTTAGCAAAGGAGTTTCAGCTTATAAACTAGGAAGACCCTGGAAGTTCGAAATGCGGTCTCTAGTGTAAACCTTGTCCAATTCTGGGCACCTAGTAGGTACTCAAGAAATGCCTGTTAAAAATAAATGTGCTAGAGCCACCACCAATAACAATTGCGTACACTAAGGACCATTCATTTCAGTAAACCAAAGATTCTCATGTTTTCCTAATACTTTTTGCTTCTTAAAAGAAGATAACAGATAACTTGCCTTCATTCAGCTTTCTGAAATGACTCTGAAAGCTTCCTTAATTTTCTTTAATATCCTCATCTGAATCCACGTGTTCCTTTTCTAGAGACAAATTAACTTACAGCCCCTTGGACGCAAAACACAGAGTTCTCTTCTGTCTAGATGCCCCTTAGCGGCTGCAAAGAGCAGTCATAGTCGATATTTACACTGTACTCTGAAACAGCAAGCTCTTCACTGTCCCCCTTGCTAACAAATCGGTGGTAAAGTGACATCTCTATTCAATACCTGACAGATATTCATATAGTTCA
>NW_017731395.1:1148439-1149995 GCF_001890085.2 Hipposideros armiger
TCTTTAAATCAAGATACTCTTTCACTTGTCTCCCTGGCACTCACAGGCAGACTTCTTAAACCCACATGGTCCAGTATCTCCTTTCTGGGAAAAAAAAAAAGAAGACAGTGGCCCCTTCCTACTACAGGGGAGCCAAAGAAACACACCTGTAGTGGAGAATGAATATTCTAATGTTTCCGAACCTTTTGGTGAAGGTGAAGGGGGCTTGTTGAAAACATCGCTGTGAGCAGATGGACCCCTGAAACCATCTGCTATGAAGCAACTAAATGTTCAATGATGCATTACGGAATTATTTAGCTCTCAAAGAGCCTGAAAGTAGTCAGTAATGATGGCATCTGTACTGAGAGCAAACAACCTATTTATATATGATCTATTACTTCATAAACTGTTTGGAGACCCTCACTTCTTAAAGAAGCAGCGGCCTTCTTGATAGAAGGTACAAAATCATTACTGGAAAAATTGTAAATTATCATCTTCAAGGTAGCATTCATTTTCCTCCTCTGAGTTAAGTAAACTTTTTGCTGAACCCGAGTTTTCCTCATTCCTCAATAAAAGTGTAGCTAAGATTATTTGATATCACCTGAATCAAAAGGAAATCAAGTATATTCTCATTTCTCCAAATTCTATCTCCTGGATATTTTAGTATCCATATCATTGTATCATTTTTTTCAACATAAAGTTTTTCTATTATAAAAATGATATGTTCCCTTTATAAAAACAATAAAAACAGGGGAAAAAAGTTATTTATAAAGGCAGCCACTATTAATATTTTTAGTATATTTTCTTCAGGTCTTTTTCCAAACTTAGTTCAGAAACAAACAACTAAAGTTAGTTCTATAATCCCTACGAAGTATTTGTATTCTCCTGGGAACTTGGTTTTGTGATATACGGCTTGATGGCATATTCCCTGTACTCACGGTCTCCGGGAAATACATGAAATTCAAACTGGTGTATATACTTATAATGGGATACTACTCAGTAAGAAAACAGAATGAACTATTAATATACACAAGGTCAGGGATGAAGATCAAAGGCATTATGCTGAGAGAAAGAAGCCAGACCTAAAAGGGCTACAAGCAAATGGTTGAATTTATATCACATTCTGGAAAAGGCAAAACTGTAGGATGGAAGACAGATCAGTGGCTACCAGGGGTATAAAGACGGGAAAAGGGTTTAACTGGAAAGAGCTAGCATGAGGCTTTTTTTTTTTCTGGAAAAGGCAAAACTGTAGGATGGAAAACAGATCAGTGGCTACCAGGGGTATAAAGACGGGAAAAGGGTTTAACTGGAAAGAGCTAGCATGAGGCTTTTTTTTTTTTTTTGTGAGGGGGATGATGGAATTGTTATGTATCTTGGTTGAGGTGGGGGTTACATGATTTGTCAAATGCATAAAACTACACACCAAAAAGGCTCAATTTCACTTTATGTACACTAAAAAGACATTTTAAAAAATATACTCAAGGGCCGGCCAAGTGGCGCGTTGGTTGGGACCTGGCTTGGGACGCCAGAGGGCCCCGGTTTGGATCCCACATGTGAGGGCCAGTGACACTGCCCTC
>NW_017731395.1:1150309-1249761 GCF_001890085.2 Hipposideros armiger
CAATGATGGTGCCAACTTGGGCCAGTGAAGCAACGTCCTCCACAATTAGACTGAAGAACAAAAGCAACAGCAACTTGTCTGTTCCCCTTCCCCCGATTCCCCAGCGCTGTTCCCATCCCCCCAATTCCCCAATTAAAAAAAAATCTTTAAAAAAAAATATATATATATACTCAAAAGAGGATAGACCATAGACTTATCAGGTTTCAGCTTTACCTTTGCTTAAGAAATGTGTTTATTCGTTCAGCAGTTATTTATTGAGTGCTGTTACACTGCAGGCACTGGTAGGTCCTGGGGAGAGAGCCGTGAATATACAGAACACTTGCATTCAGAGTGCTTTCATTCTAGTGGGGAAGACAGTAAGCACAATAACTAAGGAATGTTAGATCACGGTAAGTGCTGTAGAGAATAGTGAAGCAGAGGTGAGAAATAGAGAGGAAGCCTTCTCTGAGAAGGTAACATTTGAGCAAAGTCTGGAAGGAGATAAGAGGATGGACCCTGTGGCTACCTGGAGGAAGACCAGTGAAAGGCACTGAAATCCTGAGGGAGAAATGTGCTTGGTGCAGAGAAAGGACCAGAAGAGATATCGCGGTCCTGGGGACTGGGAGGGAGAGCAGAGGGAGAGGCGATCAGAGGGGAAAGAGAGGTGGTCCTTGGGAGGATCCCAGTCAACCTTGGCTTTACTCTGTGTGAGGGGGATGCTATTGGAGGCTTTCGAGTACAGGAGCAATGTACTTTAGAGGAATCAGTGTGGCTGCTGTGTGAAAATAGAGTCTATGATTTGGGTGGGATGGAATAAAAGAGAGAACCCAGTCAGGGGAGCTAGTGCCATCCATGAAGAGACGAGGGTGGCTTAGACTGGGATGGTGGTGGTAGGTTGAATTGGTGAAGAGTGATTGGAGCCTGGATATATCTGGAATTAAAAGTAACAGGATTTCATCACAGACTGGATATAGAGTGGCAGAGAAAGAGAGAAGGCAAGGATGTCTTGGGATTGATCTATTGGAAGGGTGGGCTTGCTAACTATAGTGGGTCAGACTGTTGGAAGCATGGGTTTGGAAGAGAAAATTACGAGTCCAAAATATGAGTTCATTTTTCATGTTTTTACATTTGAAATATGGATTTCCAAGTGGAGGTGTCTGGTAGACAGTTTGATATACGAGTTTGGAGTTCAGGGGAGAGATATCCAAGGAGGAGATGTAAATTTGGGTGTCGTCATTACGTAGATGGTATTTGGAGTCATGGAGCCCATTCAAATGATTTTCTCAACCAAAGGCTCCCATGGGTGTATTCAGATGTGTCCACCCTTGCAAAACAGGAAGTAGCTCTAAGCTTATATACACTGCATCTCTCCCCACTCCCCAGGAATCTCACCAAGAAGCATAAAGCAATCTTTTCTAAACATTTAACCTGAAAGTCAGGAATCAGCCTTGAAATGATAACAATGAAAGCTTTTCCTTCTGCTTTCATATCCACTCCCTGACAATTCCCCTGTGTATCAAGGGTGTGCACAAGTGGATTTTAGAGTGAGGTCACCTATGAATTGGCTACAAATATATAAATATATGGTGTTTGATTTCAGACAGTTTTTCATTAAAATCATTTTTTTGGTTGTATAGAGACTTATTTAGAAGCAAAACTAGAGAGAGAACTTGAAATATGCATATACACAAAATTTATACTGTGTAACTATATATAAAGTATACATTTACATAAATGATATATGTAAAAGAGAAAAATTTGATTTTACTTCTGAATCAGTAGTTAGCAAGAACTCTTCATAGCTAACTCATTTTTATAAGTTAGGTATGTTTCTAAAAGCTAGATTTAAAAACTCACTAGTTTTATGTATATCATCTCAAAATAATATTCTGAAGAGAGAATTAATTCCTACCATCAAAACTGTGGAGAATGTTGTTTTGTTGAATTAATGATTTTTCTGCCTTTCCTAAATTTACCAAATTAAAATGACACTTTATTTTTAATACAATTAGAAAGTGCTATCTTTTACTGAGATATAGCTGAGAAAGTTTTCTCTGCTAAAAGATCATCAGAATCTAAATATCAAGGATTTTCCCAACTTGGGGCTAATAGTTCTCAATCAATTAATCCATCAAATATTATTAAGCAACATCTGAGAATTCTGACACCCAGTGCCTTGCATTTTGCTTTTTGCTTTTGGGAATTTTTGTGACTAAGATCTTTGTCCTCCTGCATTACCAAACACAATACATTTTTCAGATATTGCAGAGTTGATCCTTAATTTTGATAGTATTAATTTGATTAACACATTTGACTAGTGTTTAAATATAACAAAACATTCTTCAGTATACAAAGATCTCAGAAATCTTAAGCATTCACCCTTTTCATTGTATTACAAATAAAGAACTTATAAAACTCAACTTTTTAATTTTAACTACAAATTTGCTTGATGGCTATAAGAAATTGTAAAGCAACAGAAGAGATAAAAATGCTATACAAGCACCCTTCTCTCATTGCCCTCAGAATTAAATGTAGAAAATATTTCTTAGAATAAGAATTCTCTTCTGCCTCCCCCACCCAATTGTAAGAAGGGTCGGTGCTTTATGTTATGCTTTGTATTGTATTGCTTCAAAAATAAGCTTCCTGAAATATAGGTGATAACTCTGAAGCGAAATCAATGTGTGATGCCTCAAACAGTTTCCCCCAAAACTACAGAGGTGACATGCAAACTCTCCCCATCTCCCTGATGAGGCTCCATCAGGCTCCCCATCACCTGTCAATCCATCACCAGTCAATCAAGGCGAGAGGCACTTTCAGGAGCTTAGTGACAGCCAGATGGACTGTGCTCCTAGGTCCGAGTCTGCCTGGGACTAGGCTCAGAGTCCCCTCCCGGGTAATAATGAGATGTGTTTGTATTCAGTGTAAGCTGTAATGGCTCACACCCTGGACAGGACGCCCCAGCCCACCCCCTCCATGAAGAGAATAAGGCTCTCCGGCATGCATTGATTTGACATAAACAAACAAATTGATCTCTGATCATTAAAACAAGCAACCGCCCTTCCTCCTTTCCAGTCTAACATCAGAATGATGACATGTTAATTGGCCCTGGAAAAAGGTAGGCAGAGTGGAGGGGCGAATAGCCAGGCTGCCTTTCCAGCCGCTGAGAAGCGGTGCTGACATTTCAATACGGACGGATGTGCTCTTCCTGACACGGGTTTACCAGAGCTTTCAACCTTGACCTGAACGGAACACCTTTTCTGGAAGTGACAGGTAATTTAGCCTTCTAGCTAAGTTCTGGGGCTCTCTGGTGGTGAATTATGTATGGTGCTTCTATGATACAGACACCTGTCCACTGAGAGCCAAACCAAAGCTGATAGATTCCTCTTAAAGACCTTAGATTAGATATAAACTACCTTTTTCCCACTAGAAAAGACGTCACGATGCCAATCACTCCGCCGTTCTTTTCCTCCCAGGATTTCAGGGATCTGAGAGAAACCTAAAGCAAATGGAGCTATGTTTGCTTTTATAAATGCTTCTTTGGGTATCACTCCAGTTTCTCTCTTTTCTTGCATTTTTCTGAAACAGTCAAAAACCCTTTGATGTTGGAGCAGTAAACTTGTGAATTATGAATTACTGATGTTTGTCTCCTCCCCAGCTGGGTCTTAAAATAAATAATTCACTAAACTGGATAAATAAGTGCATTATATATTAAGTGAGTTTCCACCAAGGTGATCAACCAGTTCAAAAGCAGCTTTTGGACTAAAAAAAGGCAAAATTACATCATACTCTACTCCTGGTGTATGTTATTATTTGAGACAGGTAAATCAAATGTTTTGGGTCAGGAAAGTAGGAAAAGAGTAATAGCAGCCACACTGCAGAAATCCTGATGAATATAATAAGAGGCTAGATAAATAGACATTTATGAAATGGTTTAAATCTCTCACCATGAGAGGCGAGGAGGGTGGACGACATGAATGAGCACTGTATTGTAAGGAACAGTGTTCTCCAAAATAAATTTCATGTTTATGCCTCTCTTAAATGGTCCCTGGCCAGCCAGGCTTTGGCCAGGACGTAACCTGGAATCCATGGAACCACCTCAGTGCAACGGAAATGGTTCAGGGAACTTGGCGCCCTGGGGGAAGATCCTTGGAAATGTTATTTGTGTCACCCACTATTTATAGCACTGGGTGGCAAAATAGAAAAGAGCTCTTCTACACGGAAAGGAAATCTCTTTCTAAAATATGATTTGAGGCTGGACATTTGCTGGGAGCTTTTTCCATGAACTGCTCAGCCCAGCACTAACCTTTAGTCCTGTTTTTGTTTTTGCTATTGTTTTTCTCCCTGGAATTGAAAAGAAACCCACACTTCCTTGTAGCAGTGGCCGCTTTGCCACCTCTTGCCTAGGGTAGTCCAGGAAAGGAAACATGGTCACCTTATGCCTCAAGGGCACGCAGGTCTGTATCCATTAAAGATGGGATGTAAATAGTAGGAAATCTCCTGAGATGAACCCCCCACACATACCCAGCTTCCACGGTTCCCCAGGTCCCTTGCCAGAGTGCAGACAGAGAATCTCATTAGGAATCTAATACAATAAAGACATGCAGATCTTAAGGGAGCGGGTGGAGTGCAAATCAAATTAGCTTCATTACTTTATTCTGCACCTCACAGCGCTTCTGCCAGTGGACAATTGCATTAGATCAGTGAGGAGATCAAAAGGCAAAAGACTCCCTGGAAATTCATTGTCTGCTGCAAGACTTGGGGGGTGAAAAAGACCCAGGGGAAGGCAGCAGGAGTGAACTGCGTTGACCCAGGACATAGATTCAGTGCATCTACCCACCCTGACGCGTACGCTGGGGCCTTTTCCTAGCTTTTTCCACTCCAGGTCAATACCTTGTTTCCTAAAGTAAGGAGCCAGAAATCAAAACTCCTGTCTCCAACTTGGCTATGGAGTCACTTGAGCTCTGAGAGGTTTGCTTTGACGCTCTTTAACTTTCAGCAAGCCCTTAGAATTATTTAAGTAACTACATAGAAATGTTGCTGAAATATCTCTAGACTTCTTGCCAGTAGCTGAAACATAGAGGGAGACATGTCAATATATTTGGTCAAAACATAGGTGGCATGTGTGTCTTTACAAGAGTGAAACTACAACCAGAGTTATTGCAAACGTAAAACTGTGGCTAAATATGCTAACAAAATAGGCCACACCATAATTCAACACACACCACATTTATGGAACAAGTACTTCATTGAGATACCAGGAACTGGAGGGAGACAAAAGTGAGTGACATGGACCAAAATGTAAGAAAACTCTCAAAACAAAAACAATAAAATAATGGGGTGTATCAAAGGGTTATAGGAACCTGAGATCCCAAAGCTGGAACAATTTGGGCCACAAAATAAAGTACTATAGGATTAAGTATAAAATAAATATCTAAATATCAATGAGTCCATCCAGATATGACTTAATGTGGAGAAGAAACAAATACCCTGTGCAGCAGAATTCCAACTAACTTATGCAGATACCCTCTCATCAAGCATCTAGAGCATAAACTTCCCAATCCTTTAAGTCATAGTAACTGCCTTCCAGTGAGGACGGTAAAGGAAGTGGGGAAAAAACACCAATTTCACAGTGGAGAAACCTGACAAGCACTAACTGAGCCAGATGCTTTAAGTCAACGTTAACAATGATGTCATGTTGACAGTCTGAACCCCTTGATACGATGTGATGGAAATGACACTTTCCCCTGTGATCCTAAAAACCCATAGCCCCAGTGTAATCATGAGAGAAAAAGATAAATTCCAACAGATGGGCATCCTTCAAAATACCGGACCAAAACTTCTCAAAACTGTCAAGGTCAACAAAAAACAAAGACAGTCTGAGAAACTGTCACAGCTGAGAGGATCCTAAGGAGACATGATGCCTTAATGAAATGCGGTGTCCTAGGTGGGGTCCTGGAAGAGAAAAAGGGCATTAGGTAAAATTAAGGAAACCTGAATAAAGTGTGGACTTTAATAACACCATATGAGTATTGGCCTAGTATTTGTAACAAATGAACCATCCTAATGTACGATATTAGTAATCAGGGAAACTGGGTGCTTGGCTCTATGGGAACTCTGTACTATCTTCTGTCTTCCTATAAATCTGAAACTGTTCTAAAAAATTAAGTCTTTTTTAATAAGTGAGTAACATATCTGCTCTCAATGAACTTTCAATCAAGTGGGAAATAATTCAGACCTCTACAATAAATTCCTTTTTCTGTAGAGTTGGTCCTCATCAGAAAACCAAAATGCTAGGCTATTGCCAAATTAGACTTACAGATTTAATGTTAAGATTGAAAAAAATCAGGGACTAGTTACTATTGACATCATTTGGAACTACTTTATTCTATAATTGCAAAAGAAAGGTTGTAAGAAATCTAGTAAGGAGGTTTTTGTTTTGTTTTGTTTTGTATAACCTAGAGGTAGGCCTTATTTCACTGTGAAATTATTAATAAAACAGTCCTCACAATTAAGAGCATATAATATTGTCCAGTGCTCACATGCATTTCTCTCCCACCTACCCACCCACCCCCACTCTCACACACATATAACATTCTGTGCCCAACCTTTTCACCCAACTCTGTGAATTGTAGTTGATCGAATCACTTTTTGGGTCAGAGGCCCATCTGGAATTTCATACAGTCCCTTCATATACAGATCAATAGATACATGGTAACAATCATCTTCATGCAATTGCTAAGATCAATACAAAACAGAATAGGACAGAACAAAAAGTTAAAAATGTAAGACAAAACTGGAATTGGACATTTATGTGGTTAATCTCCAGATAGCTGGTATGAACAGTAAATATACCCATTTCTAATGGCGATTCAGGGTTACTGCAATTTCTTACTGCACAGTTTTTCAGGGGGAAAAAAAATGCACTTCATCCAGGCCTTGGAACAGTGTAGAATTTGAATTGGGTGGGAAATTGAGAACTTAGGAAGAGTATGGCATAGAGGTATGGCACAGGGATAGCAGTAAGAAACAATGGATATTGTGACTTGAAGAGGGTGGAGGCTCAGTGTGGAAGAATGGGCAGTCAGAGCTGAGGAAAACTATGGGGGCCCCTCAAAATTTTGATGATTATCTAGGCAACAGGGAATTATAATTTGTGAATCAATCAAATGTCAGAACGATGCCATTAAGAATTCTTTGGTTGGGCCTTGCTTAAACCAGATTTGAACAAATTTGTTTCTCATAGGACAAGTTATCTCATGAATATGTGTGTGTGTGTGTTTCTGACCTTATGTAAGCTACATAATTTGGGTGATCAAGCTTCAGAAATTCTATCATTTTTGTAGATATATATATATATATATATACACATACATACAGACATATGTACGTGTTTGACTCCCCACACACACACACTTTCCTTCACAACCTTGTGTAATCCCCTCTTTAGTGTGGGCTGGCCTGATGACTTGCTTCTAACAAATAGAATTCAAGCATACTTCATTTTATTGCATTTTGCTTTATTACACTTTGCAGATATTGCATTTTCATCAGCATTGAGGTAAGACCCTCCACCAACAAGAACATTAGAACTCCCTAAAGGCTCACACGATGGTTAGCATTTTTTCACAATAAAGCATTTCTAGTTAAGGTGTCCCACTGTTTTTATAGACGCACCCCTATTGCACAGTTATAAACTGCAGTAGAGCACACACATAACAAACACGATATGCGCTGGAACACCAAAACATCCCTGTGACTCACTTTACTGCCATGACCTGGAACCAAACCCACAGTATCTCCAAGGCGTGCCTGTAAAGAAAAAGTGACGGAATGTCACTCCTGCCATTGCGTTATAAAACCCTGTGAGTTCTGTCCTGCTGGACTCTTACTCAGAAGATCCAAAGTTGTAGGGCATAATAGGAAAAGAATCATTTTAAAAATGCCATGTGCTGGCTTCTAGCCCATAAAAAAATAAGACTGATAAGGATGTCTGTCTGTTTGTCATTTGATTCTCTTTCAGCCTGCACATGAAAATATCGTCTCTATAGCATGAGCCAGTATCTACCTTTTGTCAACCTTAGATGGTCCCGTAGGAGCTGGCTGAATGAAAAGCGTGCATTTCCCAGCGTCCCCCTCTGTCTTCTCCATCCATTTGCCTCCCCCTCTTCCCTCCAAACACCCCCCCCAAAACATTTGTGTCACTCTGTTCTGCATTTGGTTGCCTCTTAACTTGTGAGCTGAACTTCTGAGTTGAAAGGGGAGATGAACTGACAAGAAGATTTGCTTGTCTCAAAGCTCAGCTGTGCCTGGCTTTAATTAAAAATAGTATTGATTTTTCTCTGCTCTAATGATAGGCACTACTCTGCCCTCCTGATGTTAGTCACTGACAGTTTAAGTATGAAACAAAGGGCATTTATTCAGCACTTAATGCGAAATTATGACTGATTAAAAAGTGATTTATCATAAGAACTACATCTGTATGGGCTTTGGGTCTTGTGGTTTTTTTTTTTTTTAATATGCACTTCAACCAGCATTTGGAAGGTATAGCTGGATAATTGTTGGAATAATTGTCTCCTTCTCCATTCCGTTCTCCTTCCCTGGTTTCAGCACAAACTAAAAAAACAAACAAAATGTCCACTGAATTCAGGGCCAAAAAGCATGGGAGGGAGAAGGATTTTGGGAGTCAGTCTCATAGCACCTCCCAGATGCCTCCTGGGAAGTCGCCAAGTTTCCTTCAGGGAGCAAAACACAGTCAGAGCTTTTCCAGGACCACATTCTCCTGACTTCCCTCCCCTCTCTTTTCCTATTTCACATAGTGTTTCGCATTGTAGGAATGGACCGGACAGCCTAGATGAAAGCGCAGTGCTAGAAGGAAGTCTGGAAGGAAGGCATGAGAGGAAGGAAGTGAAGGCCACATCATACGGTCAACCACTAAGCTTCCTTAACCTCTGTGAGGTCAGCTGTTCTCCAGCCGTGAGCAGGCCGCCTGCCCTGCTGCCTGGGGGCCATGAGTGACAGCATGTCCGTTTTGCTTAAGAACACAAGCTCTGCAGCCAGACTCTCAGGGCTCAAATCTCATTTCTGCCATGTGTTAGATATGTGGTCTTGAGGATGTTACTTCACCTTCCTATGCCTCAGCTTCTCCGCCCACAAAATGGGGTTAATAGTGTCACCTCCATGTAGTATTAATGGGAAATTTAAACAATGACAGTATTAAATAGAGCAATGAGAATAATGCCTGATCCATAATAAACACCCCAAAGTATTACTAGATTTCATCACACGTAAGATGCTATGAGAAGATACATCTTGATTTCACAGAGGTTACCATATTAAAAAAAAAGACCTCTTAGAATTGATGAAATACTATAGGCGATTATTGTTGATAATGCCTGCTTATTTACAATGATGAACTCTGAACAGAAAGTGAAAAGGTACCCAATGCTGTGGATTTTCATAAATACTTGTATTAAAATAGTGAGAATTGGGACGGTTTATGCACCTGCCTGCCCCCTGACTTGCAGATGACTGCCTTCTTCCTGGGTCCTCACATGGTGGAGAAAGTGATCCCTCTCTCTCTCCTTCTTCTTATAAACCCACTGACCCCATCATGAAGACCCCACTGTCATGAGCTCATCCAACTCTAATCACCTCTTAAAGGCCCCATCTATATATACCACCACATTGGGGTTAGGGCTTCAACATATGAATTTGGGGCTTCAACATATTTCATCCCATAGCAAGCTCCAACATTAAGGGAGAAAGAGGAGAAAACACTAAAGAAAAATATGCAGGATCAACCAATAAAATAGATGGAAAGCCGAAAGTGGGGAGGGGACCCCAGAAGCTAAAGAAGAAAGAATATCAAGGGAAAGAAAGAGGTAAAAATGGAGTCAAATGCTGCTAGGAAACTCAAGTGATAAGAAAACTGACCATTACATTTAGAACACGGAGATCGTTAGTGAGATTTATAAGAGAACTTTGGTACAATTTGGGGGGAAAGCCCTGATTAGAGTGGGTTTAAAAGAGAATGACAAGATGGTAGCAAGTTTACTTCGTATGTCCTTTATCTTCTTCACAAAAGAAATAGGTCAACTCGGATAGTAAAATGAAAAACCCACAGAGAACATTTACAGAAACACTCGATGGCAAGGTGTCCCCAGGAACGTCAAAACACTAAAACGTGTAGAGACAATGAATTGCTAAGAGACCCACATGGTACCATGACACCATGCAGGGAGAGGCAGAGAGAAGGCAATGGGGCTTTTGATGGAAAAGCCTGAAAATAGAGGACATCCCCGCCCCACTCCCACCCCCCCGCCAAATGCCAACAAGTTCTCCCTAGGAAGCACAGTGGGAATTTGTGGGCAGCTCGTGAAAGTGAAAGAGCATTGTAGCATCCCGTGCGAGCTAACCAGTCCTGCTAATGGGAGAAGCAGATAGACCCAAGGAAGGAGTGAGTGCATGTGGGAGACTGGCTACTGTGCTAGTCAGGTGGACTGTCCTTGAGATCTCCAAGCCTCCTCCAAAGCCATCTTCTTGTCAGTTTCGCTCTCCAAGGAACCAAGACCATAGACCAAACTTTTGCATCCTATGAAACCTAAAAGGACTGGATGGTGAAGAACGACAGTGCAATGAAGGGAACTGTAATTATGTATATTTTGGATGTGGTGAAGAAGCCCACCCGGTCAATGATGACAGCTAATTATGTACAGGCCTCCCAGAGATGGTCGTCAGGCTGTGACGGGAGAGTTGCCTTGAAGACTGTGTGTGCGGTGTCTCTCTCCTGGCGACTTCCTCTCTCCCACGTGTTAGAAATCAATGATGCCACTTCCTGAGCATTGCAGGAGTGAAACCTTGAGTCAGAAGTAAGGGAGCCCTGTTGGTAAACACACTAGGCTCTCGCTTCCTGATGGGTGAGGCAGACACATTACTTCATAGGCTATAGTTCGTACCGGCACACTAGGACCGTGAAGCAGATATGTGTTCCATGTCTTGTGCTAAACACTGAACTATTAGAGATATGGTGTCTGCCCTGTTGGGTAGCTTGTAATCCACCAAGAAAGGTTGATTTGGGTGGAGTAAGCATTGCAAAGAAGAATTTTCAATAGTTGGACTCAACGTGGTCTGATGAAAAAGAGAGCTAGCTTTCTTGAAGAGATTATGTTTCCGTTGAAATTGCAAAATGAGGTATTAGTTCATCAGCTCACAAGAGGGGAGAGGAAATTTGGTAAATGTTATCCATTGGCTGACCCAATTACAATATACAGCCCCTTTTTCTTGCCTGCCTATACTATGCAAATGTACGCTAAAAACTTCATCTCCCAGGCTCCTTCCAGCTGCGGTTGTCACGGTATGCAATTCTGGCCATGAGATAGAGCTGCAAATCTCTAACAAGAGCACTTACTCCCTAATAAAAAGACAAAGCTTTGCAACGAGAAAACTTTTCTTGTCCTTTCACCTTTGCCATTTGCTTATTTTTTTCTTTTTAAATTACCCTCCTCTCCCTTCTCCCTGTATGGTATATTAACTTGATGCCCAAAAGTGCAGTAGGCACTTTGCCACACTGAACTGACGAGCATGAGACCAAAAACTGGCAGAGGAGGAAGTATTGCCCGGGTCCCTGAAGCATTGTTGTATTGTGCCCCCAAACTTGGACTTCTTCAAGAACTGGTGCAGACTTCCTGCTTGTGAGAAAAATAAACCCTGTCTTTAGGCCAATGTTATTTGGATTTGCTATTGTTTTCAGCTAAGCGCTGTTGTTTGCAGGAAAGGAAAGATGAGTTGAAGACATAGGCTAATGCTTAACAGCGCCAGACATCATAGGCCATTTTAAGGGTTGTGTCAGTCAGGGTTTAATCAGAGAAGCAGAGTTATGTGTGTATGTGTGTGGGTGTATACAGTCCTAATGCAAGCATGCTTATATGAATATACGTGTGTGTGTGTATACACATACACACATGTATACGTATGTATACACACATTGATTGCTTACACAACTGTGAGGAGTGGCTAAGTAAGTCTAAAGTCTGTAACGCAAGCAGGCTGGAAGAGATGGCAGCAGGCTGGTACCCCCACAGGCATAAGCTGTTTGGAGCCCCTAAACTCAGGAAAGGCCTAAACCCTCTTTTAAAGGTCTTGCCTGATTAGGATAGGCCCACCCAGGATAATCTCCTTTTTGATCAACTTAAATTCAATTTATTAGGGACTTCAATGACATCTAAAAACACATCTAAAAATCCTTTCACAGTAGCACCTGGATTAATGTTTGATCGAATGACAGGGGACTGAGTGTAGCCAACCGAATTTGAAATATCAAAAGTCATCACACACAGGCTTTTTCGCAAGGTCAATCAACGGGAAGGAAGCTTTTGAGTTTTAAGCGGAGAAATGGCTTGATTGCCATCGCTGTGGCTAATGCACGGAAGGTGAACTGGGAGTGGAATAAGTAGAAAAATCATGTAGGAAGTGGCTGAGTGGCTGAGGAGAGAGATGATGAAGACGTGAGCGAACGTGGTGGGAGTGAGGACAGAACGGAGAGGAGCACTTTGAGAGCCAGTTAAGCTGGACTGGGTGAGCGAGTGAACATGAGGAGAATCAAAATGGCCTCTGGGTTTCTGATGTGCAATAGAGATTGTTTCCCACTTACGGACCCATAAGGCTAGGCGGGAAATTATGGCATTTACTAAGGTGGTGACAAGGAGGAGTGAATTTAGAAGGAAAAGCTATACATTCCGTGCTGGGCATGGTATCTGTGAGGAGCCAGGGAGATAGATATACTCAGCAAATTTGTGGTGGGGCAGTTAAGTGATCAGGTGCGTATCAGTCCAGATCTCAGAAGGCAGGTATAGACTGGAGGTGCACATGCAGGAGTTCTTGGCCACGGGCGCTTGAAGTCATGAAAATGGAGGAGTGGGTCTGGAGAGAAGCCTAGAGTGAGAAGAGGAGAGGTTCAAGGACAGAGACCCAGGGATAGCCAACATTTCACACGCGGGCAGAAACGGATCTGACGGGAGACGGTGAGAAGAATGATCCGCACGCGGGTGTGATGGCCCAGAGGTGTTGTTTTAAACACCGCGATGGCCCTAATAACACGGAAAAGTGCACAGGAGTGCCTGACTACTGAAAGACTTCCTGGGAGGAGGGTAAAATGTATTTGGGCACATGGGTCTGGAGGAGCGGAAGAGAGATTAAAGGCTTATCACAAGACTAAGCTTTAGTCCAATAGGCTTAGAACACTTCCTTGCCCCAACTCCCACTCTGTGACCTCAACTGCATTACTTCATATCTCTTGTGCCTCAGTTTGCTCATCCATCAAATGGGGCTACCTCATACAACTTGAGGTAAAGGTTAAATAGTGTACTTCCCCCTGGAACATAAACAACTCTCATAAAATAATTTTTAAAGGAGTCCGATTCTATAGTATACCCAAACACAAAAATAACTAAAATATTTTTTGCCTGTGTCCTATGCACCCAGTAAATTCCAAGTGCCTTACATGTACTATCTCCTTTAACCCCCACAGCCACCCTTTGAAGCAGTTACTGCTGTTCCACGTCTCATGGTGAGGTGACTAAAGCACGGGGGTGAGTCCAACTCCATGCATTCATTTATTCAACAAATATTTATTACTGTGTGTTTACTGCGTGCTTTCTGAAATGCTAGCGATATATCAGTAACAAGACGGACACAGTTTCTTCTCCAAAGAAATGTACATTCCTGTGGGGGAGATGCTATCGGAAGGTTAGTGGCAAGAAAATCAGAGCAGGATAAGGGAGCTGTTAACGCCAGGCTTGGGGGTGAGGATGGCAGGGTATGATAGTAACCAGGGCGGTCAGAGTGGGCTTAGTAAGAAGGATACATTTGGACAAAAGCTGGATAGAAGGAACCAAAAGAACAGCGAGGAGGGCCGTGCAGCCAGGGCGAGGTGAGCCAGCGAGAGAACTGGCAGAGACAAGCTTAGGGAGCCAGTGGCAGGCCATCTGGGGCCAAGTCTTGGAGGCCATAAATGGCTTTATGTGGAGTGAAATGGGTGCCATTGGACGGCTTTCACAGAGGACACCATTCGATTCATGTAATAAAAGGATGGCTCCGTCTGCTGGTTTGATAAAAGACTGTGTGGAGCAAGAGAGTGTGTGGTGCCTAGACCAAGGAAGTAGCAATGGGGCGGTGGACAGAGTGGGTGTATTTTGAAAACCGGGCTGGTCTGGGTTTCCGAGTGGATGGAGAATATAAGAAAAACAGAGGAATGAAGGATGGAGAATCAGAAGACAAGAATCACCATTAATGAGGATGAGCCAGGCTGCTGCTGGAGAAGGTAAGAAAATCTGTTTTGGACATTTCCAGTTCACCATGAACCACTACACGACACAGTTTGTCAATTTTTTTTTTCTCTCCTGGATCCTTTTTTGAAGAGGTAGCTCTGTTATATTTATTTATTTAAAAATAATATCTGACAACTACTTACCTCCTTTGACAGCTTGATGACCATTTGTACAAGGTAAGCCATAATCCAATGTGTTGGTTAATTTTGAAGAAAAAAAGAAGTGTGCTTTTAGTCTAAAGCATTTGTTTCATAGAGGCTTCTGAAGTGTTTTGATGGAAGGTGGTGAGGGCAGCCATCAGTCTGAACAAAACCAAGGCTGGGAATCTCTGTTGAACTTAGCTCGGCTCTGCTAATCAGGACCTTGAACGTGGAGGGTTCCCAGTAAATGTTTCCAACCGTTTCTCCCCGATCCCTCCGTCGCCCCCTCTTCCATTTCTTGCAGCCAGGCATCCCTGAATGCCATTAGTACTAGATAAGGCTGTCCCGTATCCCACAAAGTGGAGCTGCTCACGCGTTGCTAGATGGCGACCCACGTTTGGGCCTGGCAGGACCTGGACGGGAAGATGGCTGCCTGTCCTGGAGTAAGTGGGCAGCAGGCGTTGCTAACCTTTTCAATCCCCCAGTAGTGACTAGTTCTCCCAAGGAATAAGCAGACGCTGAACATCAGTTTTCCTTATCTTTTATTAAAGAGACAATATTCTTCCTATTAGGAAGCCTTTGGCGTCGCCTGTTTGACATGATGCTTCCCTGTGACTGTCTCACTCCTGAGCTCGGCTCGCATGACAAAAAGTCACCACAGTTGCTGAAAATGGCTTCCTCTTAGTTAGTCCGGTGGTGTTTGTGTTTTTGTTTAGTTCAGGTTTAATCCTGATAGAAGAAGAGGATTTTCCAGCTAATCCTGCTCCTCATAATTATAAGATAAAATGGACTGAATGATTACAAAAGACTAAAACAATTCCCGTACATCCATCAAGACATTTGAATACTAATTATAGACACCAGCATAAAACAGGCACTAAAGAATGGCCAAATTATAAAAAGTAAGAGTCCCTTCAGTCTTATATTCTAGGTGGATTTTGAGGAGAGTCAAGATGCTAACCTTAGCGAATAAATCAAGAAAGCACCTTTTGTCTAGCTGTCCTAAAATCTGGGTCACGAAAACCAAAAGTCTTGTTTTAAATAGGGTTTACTGTAGCACACCTAAAGATGGCCCTTCCTTGTCTTGAATCATCTCCCTTCAATTATGGCTTTCCTTACTTCCTTGTTCAATCTTTCTTTGCAACTGGAACCTTCCTCTCAGCTTACATGTGTGCTTCCATGTCTCAGGCAGAAAGCCCTCTCCCTGAATCCCGTGATGTCTTCAAGCCATCACCCAGTACATCTTAGCCCCTTCACCCTGCTGCTGGCCAAAATTGCCTACCAGTGTTACCTTCACTTTCTCAACATCCACTAACTTCTTAAAATTTAAAACATACCACTCTATTGAAATGGTTGTCATAGAAGAATAATGTATCACATGATTTAAAATATCAGACATAATCCTCTCAGAGTCGTCTTGGAAGTGGTTTCCACATTTTCATTCTTGAAATTCCTCCTCATCTGGCTTCCACAATACACCCATTCTCGTCTGGTCATTTGCAACTTTTTTAGTTCCTTTTCCTGTTTTTTTTTTCTAACCTGAAATGCTGCTGAGTTATCCTTCTCCCACGTAAAGACTTTTAAGAGCTTTTCATTGTTTATGAAGTTTCAATTCCTCATTCCATCATTCAAAGCTATCTGTAGATGGACCCTGGGGTTTGAAATCCAGGTGGATAATTGAGTCTGGGTGGTAGAGGGCATGGAGTCTTGAGCTTTGAATGTGTGTTGCCCTGTATGAAAGGACAGGATAAGGGACAGTCCCCATATGTCAGGAGGAGCACAGAGCCCTAGCCATGCTGCTCTAAGACATGCTTCGGAGATTAGGGTTGAAGAGCTCTGAACCTGCCTACCCCCATGCTGTCACCTCTTTCCACAAGCATGGATGACCCCAACATTCAGCCAATCAGGAATGTCAGGAAAGAGTCACAACTCCTGACAGATACACCCATACAGCCATGAGCAAATGGCAATTTCAGCAGCGATGACTGAGCTGCGTGTAAGCATACTCACTGAGATTGACTGGCAGTCATACGCTGAACAGGAAACACCAGCTGCCTCATGGGGGACCACCTGGAGCAGATAGGTAAGGACACGCAATCTATGCACGTGAAACAAGATCATGCAGGAAAGAAAAATCCCAACACAGAGTCGTTTTTCTAGGTATGTGATAACTGATGCCCAGACAGGATCAGCCAATAAAGTACACCCCACCCACCTAGAACTAGTCATTGGTTCCGGGACATAGTTTTTCACTCCTTGCTTCACTCCAGCTGTGTTTTTTTTTCCTCTCCTTATTTGCTTAACACTTTGATAGCACACAGCCTGCTAGGGAGAACTCTAAGCATTTTACTAACAACTAACTTTTTAAAAGTCTCATTGCAACATTATAAGGCAGATGCTATTAGTACCCTATTTATAGGTAAGGAAACTGAGGGAACAGGAAGTTAACTTGCTCAAGATCTCATAGCGAGGAGGGCAGAGCCAGAATTCAAACCCGGGTAGCTCCAGAGTCCATACTCCTAGCCATGGCGCCACGTGGTCAACTCCTATTCATCCTTTCAGACTCAATTCAAAAATGTCACGTCTTTTATGAATTATCTTAGTGCTGTCAGGGTTCGAGTTACATGTTCCCTCTTCAGGAAACCCACAGCACCCCAAACATACTCCTGCTGTGTCATTCACTTAAATCATTTAATTGTAACACATTAACATTTTGTTTTAATTTAGTCTGTATTTTTGGTAAATTTCTTGAAGGCAGGGACTGTCCTCTGAATCTGTGTGTCCCTTTCCCAAAGTATAATACCTGGCACGTCGTGAGTGCTCCATAGCATTATTGAATGGAGTTAAATTCATATAAGTTAAAATTATGTATCAGATATTCAGAGCTCAAAAACAGTGTTAAAGGGAAATAAATTTTAAAAATTGACAAATACCAACTTGGAGTCTCCAAAATAACTACCCAGTAAATAAACTACTAGGCAGAGGAATCGCAAGCACCTTCACAAGTAAAGGTTGTCTGACTGTGACTTATCTTAGAAGAGCTTACTTAGCCAGTGGTCCTCCTTTTAAGGCTTCAGAAGTGAATGGGCCTACGGGAGTGCGATTGAAAAGACCAATGCGTCCGTTCAACCCTATACTAATGTGCCTCTACGTTTGCTGTTCAGCAAGTGCCCCGACGGTTTTTGTTTTTGTGTTGGAAAGGTGTTCCCGTTACTCTCACTCACTTTCCCAAAGTCTCTATGCATGCTCCCTTAAATAATATAGAACACATCTTTTCAGCATTTGCTCTACTACAGCAGGTAACGTAGGAAGATGCTAGAGAGACTAAGGTGAGTCAGGCAAATTCCCTATATTTAAGAGGCTTTTGATTGTGCCAGTGGGAACAGGCAAGTGAACAACAAATGAGAAAGTGTGCTACGCGTTGTGTTAGGACACTGAGGGAGCATATCATGTGTGCAAGCTTTATTCCCCACAGTCAGTGGTCAACAGGGCCTCCCCTCCTGTCGCCGTTTTACTTTAAAAGTTCCTCTGGATCGGCGATTTTTCATCTCTGGTTTTCCAGGCTACTTGGTGGCCCCTACAGCTGCCAGGAGGGGAGCTGGCCTCGGATCAGAACCTCAGGGGGAGGGGTGAACGCTCTTTCTTTTCCACGAGCGTTCCCTGGCCTTTCCTTCGACTGCCCGAATGCCAACCAGTGAACAGTCCATTGTGTCTGCCAAAGCCCCTTCCGAGACTTCCTCTGCCATCTTTAGTTTCTGTCAAGACAAGGTCTCTTGGCAATGATACCCTAGAAACCTGAGGCCAATTTCTCACCAATTACACTGGGAAGCCGTAAGTCAGAAACGTCCAGATTTCTGCTGGATCCCTTTCAGCTCGAACACGGAGCCAGACAGTTGGAAAGGTAGCAAAAAGGCTTCCTCCTGCACCTCACCCACCGGCTCCTTTTTCCCCCACGACCACGAAGCTGCTTTCCTCTTGTTTCCAGCCTGGCAGCGGGGAGAGCTGGAGGTGGCCAGAGATGCCCACCAGTGACAGAGGGAGAAGTGGCGGAGGGCGGCTCACTCTGAGGGACTTACATGGAGAACCTCCCGGCTAAAGAGAAAGTTGCCGGGGCTGAGGGCAGGAGGAAGGGGCTTCCTTTCAGAGCGCTGCTAATGACTTGTGGGGAAGCCGCACAGCAGTCATTTCGCAGATCCGATGGCGGGTCACGGCGACAGATGTTCCCAACATATGTGGAGAATTAATTACCCACTAGTAAACAAAATCCGTGATGCGGAGAGTCATTTTGTCCAAATTTCTTACAATTTTGCTGTTATTAGGAACTTAATTTTTCTTGATCATCTAGATAACTTGGATAAAAGCAGTCCTTAATGGGATCCGAGGAACATTCCAAAGAGAAGTAAGAGTCTAATGGGCCGCTGAGGGGAAGAGGAGGAAGAGGAGGAGGAAGGAGACGACCCAGGGGCTCGGGGAGGATGGAGTTAACCGAGGAGCTGATTGAAAGGCTACACCACACTGAGTGATTAGCAAATTATTTGATTAAAACACTGGATGCTAGTCATCTATATTTTTTTAATATTCTAACGGTTACCTCCTATTTAAGAGTGCTTACACTTCATTTAACTGCGTGGTGGAACAGCTGGAGTTTCTAAAGGAAATGACAGTGTTCCAGCAGAAATAGGCTTCCAGGAAGGTTTTCTTTTGAGTTGCTTTTAAGATTCCGAACATGTTCCTGTCTTGGGTCATGGAAGCAAATTATAATATTCATCATTTAAGAAAATAGATTTTCTTAAAAGGGGGATTCGAGAGTCTTTTGATTTTTGTAAGGCCATTATTTCCGTGGCCATTTTCATCAATCACAAAAGCTGTCAAAAATGCAATGATTCTCTCAGTAAATAAATCTGAAAGGCTATTAAAAAAATGGTTTCTTATCCGTTCCAAAGTTTGTGACTGCTCTAAATCTGAAATTCATTAATTGTCCCTTATGTCTTTTATTTAACAGAGTAGAGTAGATTTTTTAAAATCCATTGGTTCCATCAAACACCATCTATAATAAACATACACACACACACACACACACACACACACACACACACCCTTGTTTTTTTCATTCATTCACTTTCTCATTCATTCAACAAACATTCATTGAGCTAGGTGCTGGAGTAACAAAGATGACTAATATATAAGGTCCATAACTTCAGGAATGTCTGCAGAAAATAGACGCATGAACAGTTACTTTCCCACAGCTAACCTCCTTGGGCAGGTTACCTAAATGCCCAAAACACCTCCCATCTCTGTGACATCCAAAATGCACCCCAAGGGGCGCCCTAGGTCAGAACCACTAGTGTAGACAATGCTCAGAGTGAGGAGAGAAAGTGTACCAGAGATTCTTCTAGAATGTTTGTGAGCAACTTTGGGCTGAGACATTGTAGGGAACATAGACAATGAGAAGAAAGAAAGAAGGCCTACTGATGCACAGAGAAGATGGAAGGAAGCTTAATACAAAGCCCGTTTTCATTGCATTTCTTACTCTAGGCATTGATTACTTGTCCTTTCTTCCTACAGATTTGACCCACCACAGGAAACATTTTTTGTTTGTTTGTTTCGTAAAAAGGTCTATGTTATATAACATCTTTTGGTATTCATTTTTGCTGCAAGTCGCCAGAGCCTGACAGTTGAAATTTATTTGTGTGCAACTTCCCTTCGAAAATAGAAATCACTTGTTCTCTTTTCTCAGGAATCCTGGGTTTCTTTCTGAATTCCCAGAAATCTGAGAGGCATGTCAGAAACTGGGGTGGGTTTTACATGGCAGCTTCATAACTCAGAACCAATGAAACCTGCTTTTTGAATATTTTATGAGGTGGCACTTCTGTCTTGCTGTTTAACTTGTTTGATACCATATAACCTGTATTTACCCTTTTTGAAAGTAGTCAGTATTTGACAACAGTACACACCTAAGAACCAATCGCGTTAGGTAGAATGTGGTAGGAATGGGAGAATGACCCCTGTCTTGCACGGTGGATAATTTCAAGTAAAACACTCAGATCATAAAGAGTCATCAGCCAATGGTTTGTGAACTTGCTACAAGTCACTTTTGAACTTTCTAAGATCTCTTAGTTGCATCTAAGCCTGGTTCCACCCACACGTGAACCAGCTTTCTGGCATTTCACCATGCTTTCGCATTTACTTTTTTCATTAGGTAAAACAGTAACAACTTCATATAATTCATAGGTTTTCCTGCTTCTAATCTCCATACCATTTTTTTATTTATTTAATTTTTATTTCAGAGCCTATCCATAATTCACTCCTATTTCAACATGATCACAAGGAACCGTATATCGAGTAGTTAGCAGCAGGCCAACACAGACCCAGTTCAGAGGACAGCCATAGCGTCTTCAGCCACAGTGATTCATTATGCCTTGTGACAAATGATGAAACCAATTCTCTGATTAATCAAAAGTGTATTTTGAAACTCGCCACAGGAGACGAGAATTGTAAATCACGGGATGCAGACTATAACAATATAAAGAACAAGATTGAAAGATTAATTCTATAAGAAATATTTAGTAAATAAACGTTAATCTTCCCTCAGACTTCTTGAAAGATCAAAGCCACACTCAGGCACACTTTAAAATATGCGCGCATATGCCCTGCCAAGCACCAAGGAAAATGTCACATCTTTTAATGGGTGCGCGGCGTTCCTGGGAATCATTTCTCCTTGAAGGACTTTGGCACTGTTTATGGCTTTCCATCATGGCATCTCTTCCCTCACTACCTTTTCTTGTTACTATCTGTGCCTCCTCCTCAGCACCAAAGAGAAAGGCCTGAATTATTCTCATGTCCCGTTGTGACCCCACAAATATAGTTCCATTTAATTAGATCACCTTTTTCTCATCCTCATGTCAACCACTCAACTCCATCTTCATTCCTCCACTTTCTCCAAAGAGACTTATAGTTTTCTTTTCTGTTCTATCCTTGCACTCGTTAGTTCATTCGTTCATTCATTCAGTCAGTCAGTCACCCTTTTATTCATGAAACATTTATCGAATATTTCCTAAGTGTCAGAGACTCTGCTGCGTGTCAGGAATGTAGAAATAAGGAAAGCAGAGTCTTCCCTTCAGGAGCTTGACACGGTGGAATAATCCCAGTGACGTGACTTGGACGGGATGTAGTTTATGTGTTGGTGGCCTGCCCCTTCTCCCTCAGCATGGCATAACCCTCAACATCCCGCCATATTGCCCTGGTATACGAGAAGAAAGGAAACCAAATGTGGAACATGATAGTATGTGATTCAGTAGCAGAGATTGTTAATATAAGTCTAGTTCTATTTATTCCGTGGAAATATACATTTACGGCAAGATAGAAAGTAAATCTACAATAATGCGTGCCTAAGATGGCTCCCACTATCTCACCCACCACCAACCCCTCTCCCCCTGGCATTTATTCCAATAGAAAAAGGGCACACATAGTAAGGTTTTTACCCCAGCAATTATACCAACCATATGTGAGCTGCCCACCTCCCAAAATATAAATTCCGAAATTCACTTCTTTTACCAAAAACACATTGTTTTACCAGGTACCTTGCTATATTTCTACTGAACAAACACTTTGTTCTAAAGTCATTTAACTTTCTCTGTTCATAGATTCTACAAGTCCTTCCCACTTTTATTTTCTTCCCTAGTTTGACTATTAGACACTATTCCAAAACTTCCATCATCAGCACTTTAGATTACTCCAAATTTATGGTGCTAGGGCATACGCCCCTAAACATTGATTCATCCAACTCAAAATTTTCTTACCTTTTTATTCTGAGCCATTACAAATTCCAGGTAAAGTATGGAATTCTTTACCTGCTAGGTTCACTATGAACTAATTGTATAAACCTAAGCTAAATCCACAAAGTAACATCAAATCTTCATCTCATTTCTAAACACCTAATACCCTCTCCCACCCCCAACCAGTGGTTCATAGAAGCCACTATGAACTTGATTAACTCTAGTGAAACTTCCAAGTGAAGAAAACAAGGCCATTTGAGCATTTTTTCAGTTTTCCTCCCTTCCCTAACAAATATCTCCATATCCACTCCCATTGTTTTGTCTATGTTAGAGGATAAAATGCCCTTATTTGTTATTTGAGATAATCTATTTGGCTGTGTTCTCAATACAATTAAGATTTATTCCCTTTCCTATGAATTCCATCAAATTCTCCATCTCCTTCCCACATTTCCCATCTCTCAGTTTTCCTTTTTCCTTTCCTGACCCTGGCACTTTTGAGATGCCAAAAATTGACCATAAGAAAGTTGCTCTTCAATTTCTTAATATTGGGTTGTCCAAAAAGTCATGATGTATTCTTTCTGTGTTTTTCACTGCAAAAATGCATCATGACTTTTCCGACAACCCAATAGCTCAAGCAATAAATAGTCGCGGCCACTAATGCAGATTGATGGATCATTTCCATATTTTTCTTTTATCTATAACATTGTTATATTGCAACTTAAATATTTATTTTTTTCTTATTGATAGATACATTGAGCCTGAGTTATTTGTTTCTCTAGGTAGGTAGGTAATGTCCCAGCTATTTCAAAGACTAACTTTTGTGACCACAATGCTTTTTCATTTTTTTCTTGGCCATAAGTTTAAATGCTCCTTGTATTGTTTTATACTCCAAAGCACACAAAGCTTTGAATAACTAAATAAACATATTATAGACCTATAATTAGGGCTAATTGTAAAGTGGGCAAGAGGAGACTTCTACTGTGATTGGCAATTAAGAATGTTGGGCATTGAAATTAATTCAGTTTAATTCCCTAATCTAAATATGCTGGCTTCATAACAAAATTAACACTTAAAATATTAAAAGACATTTATAAAAATTATGACCAAAACTTGAGGGAAATTAATTTATCTCTAATTGCATTAACAATAATCATTTGATATCCCAAGCACAACTAAATTCATGTCCTGTTATGAAATGCTGGCTCTTTTTTTTTTCCTCTTTCCCACTTTAAAGATGAGATCTACGCATTTAGAATGACCTATGTGCTATAAAATATTATTGTTATTTTCTAACAAATACCAATAGGGGCCCTTCCCAACTGAAGAACCATAATGCAAGAATAGGAATTTCCCAATTTTGGTAGCTTGTTCCGCCATTCAAATCTCACTCCCCTCACCAAGTTCTTTATGCACGTTTTGATTTTCATCACATGGATTTGTTGAGTGTATGCCAGGCACTGTTCTGTGTGTTGAGTATTCAGAAGTGAACAAGACAGACCAGATCCTTGCTCTTTGTAAAGACAGCATTTGTGTGCAATATTCCCCTAGGCTAAATCATATCAGCGTGAGATAAACTCCTGAGAGCCAGTCTGTAAGGCCTGCTTTGGTGCGCGTATAACACTGAATGTTGTCCCATGGTAAAGAACTGAATAAGCTAAAGACCACAGCCATGGGGTATTGATCACAGTCCATGTGACCACAGCAGAGAAAAAGGCTCGGGGGCAGCTGTACCGTAGCACTACTTGGTGCCTTTCCACCTTCAGTCAACTGTGACATTGTGCTCTCTGTCTCTGCGTTGCATAGATTCTCTCATTTATTCCCCTCCTCATCCTTAGAAGAAAGTTCTGTCATCTCTAGTTTAGAAACGAGGAAACCGATCCTCTAGAGACGGTAAAGAGGACGCCCAAGTTCACACACCTAGTAAGGAGCAGAGTCGACAGTAAATGTTGGTCCGACTGTAATATGGCCTTCCCCTAAAATAATAAATAGCCCCCTTGTACTAAGTAAACATTGAGTAAATGGAAATTGGCCAACCAGCACCCAGGATAGATAAATAGGTGTAGGTAAGCCCCTCCCCCTGAAAAACAACCTTGTCGCCCCTCTCTTTAGTCCTAGGGTGGCTTCTTTAGAAAAGGTCTTTCTTGGTGCAACAGCGGAGCAGCCTGTTTGTCCTTCCCACGCTGTGCTTGCTGAGAGCTTGAACTTGTGCTTTGAAGTTGTGATGTTTTAAAGACAGCTCACTCTGCCTCAAAGCCTCCTCCATCTTTTATAAGTTGTTAGACTTGTCCAAATGTTTGTTAAAATAAAAACATAAGGATGTTTGAATAACATTTTTTCTTTAGTTTCTAACGAGAAGACAGCAAATTTGATCATCGTATTAAAAAAAGAAGTGATAAACAGGGGGAAATGGTGGTATTTCCCCACATTGACTCTTAACTTGTTTGTCTGGAAACCTATTGACTTAATTTGCAATGATTTTTGCGGAGTAAGCAGATGACTGTCCATGTGAACAGTTTGTATGTGCAGCTCCTGTTCCCACCGCAAAAACGTTGGCTAAGATGCCAGCACCATTTACAATCACCCAGGGAACCCCCATTGAACTGCCACCCAATGAGGACAGCTTCATGTAAGTTGAATAGTGCTCCTAATACCACCTTGCCATTTAGCACTCAGCTTATAAGTAAGTGTCAGAGTGGCATTAGCCAAGTTCTACTCAGGCACCTGAACAGCACTTCCTGAACCGCTATTCATGTTACCAACCTATACAACCAAAGCATGTAGATGAAGTTGAAGAAACCCTCCTGCTAACAAGGCCTTTTTTCTTTCTTTTTTTCTTTTTTTGCTTAATCCTCAGCTAATAAACCCTGCCATCCCATGCATTCCAAAAGAATATTAATATGAGAATAATTACAGTAAGGGAATGGTGGGTCCCTTCAGCAAAAGCTTTCAGAGCGGGTACAGTAAGTGTGATTTCTAGGCCAGGGCAAGAAGGGGAATATACGCCATATTACACCATCAAGCAAAGGAAGCTTGGGTCAGAAATATGAAGTTCAAATATGAGGGGAAGGGAGAGATGCAAATGCAAAGTGAAATCAAGAACGTGATCATTTCTCAGTACGTACAAATATTGATCATTATGCTGGACACGTGAAATTAATATAATGTTACATGTTAATTGTACCTCAACTTTTACAAAAAAGAATAGGATCAAAGTCAGAATGCAATGTTATCATCAAAGACAGAAAAATCAGCATTTGGACTGGGCAGAGAAAGTATTACTACCAGGAGACCACCCCTAAAATCTGTGGGGCCTGAAATAGTAGTGTAGATGGAGGCCCACATCCGATATGTCTTAGGTTTTAAAGTTATCACTTTCAGCTTTGCCCAAGTCCTGGTCACCTTCTGTCCCTGGGTGCTCCCTTCGTAGGGAGCATTGCTCACTGCTGGCCTGAGTGGGAATGCAGATCTGCTGGGGCAAGGCCTAGAATACAACCCCTGGGTGGGGACCAGCCCCAGTGCAGAGTGGAGACTGACCAAGTCAAGCTCCTCTGGGAGCCAGGCTCCTCTTCGCCACACTTTGAGCATTCAGAATTCTCAGGCAGTCCCAAATGCCTCCCGAAATGAAAGCCTTGGACATGAAGGAGGGAGGGAGAGACGTAATGAGGGAATCTGGTCTGTCTAGACACCGACCTTGGAGATTGGAGCAGCCAAGTTTAAGCAAAGTCGGCTCTCTGTCTCTCTCTCTCTCTCAAAGTCAGCCCCAGGATGGGCTAGAGCTTCTCCCCCTCATGCACACTCGCACACACCCTGCTCTGCTCTCTGGCCTGGGGCCCTGAGCACCCCTTCCTCTAGAGGACACTTTACCTGCAAGGCCTGTTTGCTCATTAGTTACAGATCCTTCGAAACACTTGCTTAGGAAAATGAAACTTGTCTCGTGTTTCAGCATTTGTGATACGCAGTGTCCTCTAATATGCCGACCCAGGACCCTCTTGCCTGGCTCTAAGGGCAGAACCCAAAGCCTCGCATCATTTTTAGGTCTGTCGAAGCCAAGTGCACACCAAGAGGAATGTAATTAATTGCCTGTAGTAGTTGGCATTCTCTGATGGTGGCCCCTGCTCGACCTGCCCCAGATGTGCCCAGCCAACCTCAAGAATCCTGGCAGAGCACATCCCACTCTGTTGAGGAAGAATACAATAATCACAGTTAGAAAGCACTAGAACACATCTTCAAATAATGGGTCAGTGTTATCCACTGAGGAAAGTCAAACTATGGACAGATGAGTCCAACGTGTAGCTTTTAGGAGTAGAGTAATTACAATGGAAAACAGCTTTGGAGTAAACTCTCAGTCTATGAGCCAGCTTTCTAGACAGTAATGGGGAGTGGAAATTGTAATTCCGGTCTGGGAGAGATTGATGGTAATCTACAATTTTTATTAATCACACCCATACACAAAAATAGAAAGGATTTACAAAAATACCACCTTCAATTCATAGCTCCTGAACACCCACAATTTGTGTTTTGTTTAATTCACAAGAGGAAATCAATGCGAGGGCAAAGGGATTTAGCTCAGGTACCACCGAAAGCATCGGACAGGTAGACAGCCAACTGCCGACATTGGGATTTAGTCCAACACCCACTACGGAGGTCTGCACACAATGGAGCCTCTGTAAGCGAAAATGACCAAAACCACAACAAATAAAACTTTCTTACACCTCAGACTAACACCCAAAACACTTTTCCGAGTGTAAACACCATTTTGAGCTGTAAATAGGTAGAACGCTTGGCATTGAGCTCACCGTTTTCCACTTTCCTTTTGACGTGACTCTCAGTTTAGCCAGTGGTTCTATTATGCCTATTTGTGATGGGATGGTTTTGATTCTCTAGAGAGTGTCTTTGGAAAGGGGTTACATGCAAAAAGTACTTTAAAAGGCTGCCGTATAAAATTGCTTAGAATATTTTGAAAGACTATAAAGGAAGTCCCCTTATTTTTCTTTGCACTAAGCGCCTGTTTCTAATATCGAGTCCTGAATAGCACATAAAAACTTGAGGGCCTCAGAAATCCTTGCTGATGTACAAGAGAGGGAGGCTGCCATGATGGGCAACCTCCGATTAGTCCCCAGCCAGACTCAATGGGGAGTAGGCTGTATTGAGCAGGGAAATAGGGGTTCTGGGGTGTGGGGCTGATGAATCCTTGGCAGGAAGAATAATATAAATGGATAGACACACACATAATACATGGAGAAGAATTTTAGAGCCTTGGCAACTAACTACCTTCATTTAGAATAAAAATAAGCTTAAGAGAAACAAGTTCTAATTTTATTTGAAAAGTCAGCAACCCATCCATCAAAAATATGCCTGAAATTTGGAGGATCACGCAAATGGTATCGCTGGACCTTAGACCATAAACCTCCCTCTTGACCTGTGGAACATGACCCGCATATAATACAATGTTTTTAGTCTTCTAAGAAGTCTTCCTGGGTTCTACGGAACCAGGCCCAGCTAGGACAGATGAAACTTACAGACTCTCCCACTTCCTGCTGCTGGGAGGAAGGAGACACAGCAGACTGTCAATCTGTGGAAACACTCCATCTTGATATTCTCTATTCAAGCTCACACACAGATGATAACTTGAACCCTTTTCTAGTACATAAAGAGAATAAATAAATAACAAAGCAACATAGTGCTTAATTTTTCTCCTTTCTTTCCCTTTTTCTTTCCTTTTCCTTTTCTTGCTTCAGGCAGCAAAATGCTTAAGCACTGAAATGAGCAAAAAGCAGCTTTCAGAATATAGGTCAGGACATTAATATAAATTTGATCACCTCCTTTTTATTCTCTAACACTCCCCACCATAAATCAGCTGGCTTTCCTCCATCCCCTCCTCTCACACACCTCCCCCTCCCGTCCCGATTTCGGATTGCCGCATGTAAATCTGTGACAAGGGTATCTATATATAATATTAATGGTGCCGAGGAGGGCTGGTGTGAAGTGTGAGCACTTGCCAAGGAAGGAGCGATCGAGCCCAGCCGTTCATCCTCAGCAGCGTGCAGTACATCATCTGCAGGACAAATGTAACATCGCTGGTGCGGGGAGGCAGAGAAGGAGGGAGGCGGAGGTGGGAAGGAACCATTCTGCACGGAAAGGGTGAACTTAGAGGTTCCAATCAATCTAAGCAGGCCAGGTGCCCCGAGATATTATCAGCAGCTACAGACAAAACAGATTGCGGGAGAGATCACAGGAGCATCCGCCAAACAAACAGAAAAACACGAAAACACAATAACTTTGTTACCAGAGATTCACTCAAGCACTGGTTGGCATTTTGCATCCATTTGCCATTGTAGACCTGCTTTATACATGCCTGAGAAAAAGAAAGACGTTTGATTCATGCTTTTATAAAGGAACCTGAGCAATCAGCACTCTATGGGTACTTTACTAAAGTCAGTAAGCATTTGTTGTACATATAAGAAGAAGTTATTGCAGGTATCTTGTGAGTTGAAGTTAAAAAAAATATGCAAAAGTGACAAAAGAGTTCAAGTTTCAATCTTCACTTAAGGCCAAAGGCTAGCTTCTGGGTTGGGGTGTGTGCCTGGGTTTGGAAGGTGGAAGAGGGTTCCAGTCCCTTTGGCTCTTCCATCAGTTTTATGAATAAATATTGTGTCCAACTAGGGATCTTCAAGCATTGAAATTACCTGCCATTTGATGGCCAAGCCCCTGCCTGTTAAATAAGGACCGTTTGTGCCATAATCTCAAACCACTAACCCACTGACAACCAAAGCGAAGGTAACCAATGCCAAAGCAAAACCGTGAATGTGGAGAATGAAACTACAAATTTCCTTAGTTGTTTGGGAAGGTTAAATAAAATCCAAGTTCCATTAACCCTCTGATTCCACTTGGTCACCTGTCGCTTGAGTCAGAGCTTGACAAGTGATTCTGATTCGCCATGTGAACTGCTGCCAAATCTTAGGTTGCAACTTGGGTTTTTCTCTTACAAATATGTTTACCATTCACTCTGGCTGATTTTCATGTCTTTTTACTGAGGGTCAGAGGTGATCTGAACCCAGGTTAGAGTTTTCAGGTCTAATTACTATTTAAAGTAAAAGATGTCAAGCACTCACCTTTCACAATAGCCATGTGTCCAAATGGTGATCAGCAAAGCTATTGCTCCCACCAGCCATGGAAACAGGACCCTGTGGGATGGATGGCGTGTGGGTAGTTCTGGGTTAAAGCCAGTGCAAAGAAACAGTACGTAATGCCACCAGACTAAGGAAGTGCAAGGAACTATTTCATCGCATCAAACTTTATTCTTTAAGCTCTAACAGGATTTGATCATCAGTGACTCATGGGATGTTGAATTTGTCTAATACTGATCCTTTTTTTTTCTATGAATGACCACAGTCTGTACTTAATTTAAACTGAGATGTATTAAATTATTTTGATAGTTGAAGAAGAAAATCAGAATAATTTTTATTTTATTAACAATGACTTACTGAGTGTGTACAGTATATTCAACTATACAAACAAATTTAGCAAGTCTCTTAGTAGGCTATACAAAAACAGGAAACTAAACATAAATTTGATTTTGACACACATGCTCCAATATCTAATTCTGACTCCCCTAATTACACATATCACTGCACTAAAAATTCATCAGTCCACTCTGGAAAAAAAAATAAACAACTGCTAGAACGAACCCGTTAAGGGGTCGTGGGCAAATGCTTTCCTGTTTCCCATTATGTCCTCTCCTATAAATTAAAGAGTAGATGGACTGAAACATGAGTTTCAAGGCATGCATGAGAATTATTTTCTTATTATTCTTAAAACCAAAAAGCAATGGGTAAATGTGGTTTACATTAATTTAAAGTGAAGACCTGATCCATTTGCTTATTCATTTTCATTTTGTACCACTTTGCTTATGTAACAATGGGGAGATTTGCAAAATTAAAATAATGTTGCAAATATAATTTGATGCAGATGATCTTGGTGGCTCATTTTCATGGTTTGTCTCCTTTAAATTTTAAATTAGTAGGAAATTAATTTGCTGACATTTCAAAATTCTCTAATGTCTCTCCAAATAGAGTTAATCTTCTATTGCATTGTAGAAGCTTTAGGAAGGAGTACAGAATGATTTTTGTTTTCAAAAAATAAAGCTGTGACTTATTAATTCAATATGGCTGATCATCATCACCAAAGTATTAGCTCCTTGTGAGAGGGAACTGTCTCTCATTCATTGTTTTATCCAGAGCGTTGACACAGATTAGCCCTTCCTATGGAACTGAAGTCTGACTTTGTACAAGTCATTACCTGTCTACAGGCTTATCACCTCTTTTATAAACTGGACGTTTGGATAGGATGATCAGTATAATGTCTCTTCACAAACAGGGCTATGATTTGATGAATGATAAACTGAGGACACGGTACCTGATATATCGGGTCTTAGGAGATGCAGGGTTTTGTAAGGAAAAATCATGTAAACGCATAGCACTTAGATAAGACATGGCCAAGCAAGTCGTGTAATGAATGGGCAAGTTGGTTGGAAAAGCTGGTGGTCATCTTAATCTAGGCATGAAGAAAGAGTTAAGAGGAAGAAACCTTTGAGCTGGGCCTTGAATGATAAGTAGCATTTCTAGTAAGGGAGGAGGAGAAAAGGCATTTCAGGCTCCAAGAACAGTCTGAGCAAAAAGATAAAGTGTGTTTGGAGAGGGGTTGATGAGCCCAAGGCACTGGGGCACATCATAGGTGGGCATATGTAGCGCAAGATGAAAATAATACCAGCCCTAAGAACTGGGATTTAAGAGAAAGGAAAGCGAAGATCAGCTCATGGGGTACAAGAAGGCTTTCACAGAGGAGTGGGATTTGAGCTGAACCCTGGAAAATGAGTGGGATTTGAAGAGGCAAAGTAGAGGATAAGAGTGAGTTAATACAGAGAAAAGTATATTTGATAGATATATTTAGGTCAGGAGACCCGTTCGATTAGAATGAAGCATTCATGTCAAAATCAGACTACAAAAAGAGATCAGGGAGATTTGGGAGCGAACAGAGTATTTCAGGCTAAAGAATTTGCCTATTTCTCATGTACCGAGTAATCTTTGCTACGTCACGTGCGGAGAAATCAAATAACGATAGCTTTGGAAAGCCTTGGCGGCAGAGGACGATCGGGTGGCCTGGAGAACAGAAGGGCTGGAATGGGGGAACCGGGTCCAAGCATGAGGTGATTAATAAAGCAAGAGAAGAGAGCGCCACAGGACTTCATTGACAAAACGGACACGGCATGTGAGGTAGAGAAAACATTCAAAGGCGTTGTGAGAATGTGGAGTATTTAGCACTCATATATAGGACATATGGAAATATCTCACACACTTTGAGAGGTTGTATTCTTTACATAGAGGGCCATTGCAACACTGCAGCAGACAAACCTAGGTCTCCTAGAAGAGAGGGGGCTCATCGGGCAGTTAAAAAGTGGTAATAAATATATACATCTGTTGAAAAAGCGTTCAGCTGCAGGTTACATAAATCCCCACCATGTGTTAAAAAATAGAAATCTAATTACCACACATACCAAGAAGCCTGTTAGTAGGTATTTCCTGTTCAGGTTCAGATTCTTGTCACTCATCTTTCTACTCTGAAATTCTTAAGTTCTAGGTGTCTCCCATTCTGTCCTCTTTTCCTTGGGTTCTTTTGCAGACTCTGTGTCATGCTAACATCTGAATGTTGGAGCATCCAAGGGTTTTGACCCTATTCTATTTTATTTGTTAATTAAATTTATTGGGGTGACAATAGTTAGTAAAACGACATAGGTTTCAAGTGTACATCTGTATCATACATCATCTGTATATCACATTGCGTGCTCACCACCCAGGGTCAGCTCTCCTTCCATCGCCAAATACATGACCCCGTTTATCCTCTTCTACCACCCTCCTCCCCACTTACCCTCTGGGAACCACTGAACTGTTGTCTCTTGGCCCTGTTCTTTACTCCTACTCTCCCCTAGATGACCCCATCTCATCCTACCTAAAGCTTTCAACCCCACCTACATGCCATGGGTTCCCCAATCAGTATCTCTTCTCCTGACTCCAGCATGTGGCATCTACATTTGTCCACTTGCCTCTAGGACGCACCTCCAATTGAACCTGCCTAAAACGTATTGACTCGCAAGGCTGTTCCTCCATGGCCTTCCCCATCTCGCTGATGGGGCCTCCTTGATTCAACTGAGTAAGTTTTAAAGATCGTATTGGCTTTATTCAGCGATTCATGAATCAGGTAGCATCCAATCTGGCAGATAGAAAGGAGCTCCAAAGAGCTATACAAGGCAAGAGATTTTATAGGCAGAAGGGACCTGGAACAAGGAAATTATACTAGGTAAAACAAAACAAAACAAAACAAAACAAAAAACTAGATTGGTTACTGCAAGGTTACTTTCCTGATAGGGGATGGCAGGGGACTATCAGGCAGGTGACCTAACTATAATAATGTTGATCAGGAGATTTCTGATTGACTGGCTTAGGATTCCATTTCTGGGATAGCCAAAACTGTAGTTAAATTGTCTCGACTTGGTGATGTGGGATTTAGCATAAGCAGCTCCATTTTGATTCTGTTCACTTATCTTTAGCACACCCTCCCTCCATCCCATACTTTTAGGAATCTGTCCTTTGCAAGTATAGCCAGCGAGGGCTAAAGTATGAGAAGAGTATCTAACTTGGCATTGTTTGTAATAATTGAAAAACACACACAAACTAAATATCCATCATAAAAGTACATCATGATACAATCATTCACTTTGGAGACCATGAAGCATTGGCAAACCATAAAATAGATTTACTACTAAGTGAAAAAAAAAGCAAGTCGCAAAGCAGTGTAATCTCAGACTGAGAGAAGACAGATCAAACGGCCAAATGGAAAGCTTTCTTTGGAGACTAGGATTCCATAGTAAGTGCTTTGAACATTTTTGTTTTGTTCAAGTTTTTATGAGAAACATTATCATTGTTATGATATAAAACCAAAACTGTCTTAAAAACATGATTGGCAAAATGGAGGTAAATGAAGATTCATGTACAGGATTGTAAATGAGTTTTTTTTTCCATGTTAAGCTTTCATAGGAAATCCACAAACAGAACTGATAGAAAAAAATGTTATTGGATATCTAGAAGCACGTAGCCATAGACTGCTAAAACTTGGCAGCATCAGGAAAGTCGATGTAAGACCTTCTCGGCCCTAAAGCTCTACCTAAGAAGTTTTAGAGCCACATTTAACAAAAAGACCAAATGGAACAAGATTATAGGTGTTAACATGGTAGCTATGGCATATACCCAGCTGTTTAAATATTAATGTTTTAAGAACTCGTTACTAGAGCAATAATGAAAAACATACCTTGAGGTCCTTGACAAGAGGATAGGTACTGTGGACTAGTGTAAAGAACACTGAGCCAGGACCAAGAAGAAGTCATTTGTTTTGGAGATGTGCCACCCCCTGGGTGACCTTGAGATTGACGTTTCATCCCCAAGCCTCAGCTTTCTAATTTGTAGCATGAAGTTCTTTTACCTGCCTTTCTACCCCTATAGGCCTATTGCCAGGATCAGGCAAACTAATGAATGGAGGGCCACGCAATACTTAGTAGAACCTTGAACAAATTTATTTGGGTATCAGCCATAATTAGTCCCTCCCATACCATTATTGCCATTGTTATCAGCCTCTTTGCCCTAGGGTACAAATAATTTCCAAAATATTGTATTTGCAATTTATTGTAAAATGCTTCGAAAATTAAGATGGATGCATAGATGAATAGAAGAATGGATAGATATGTCCCAAAGCAAGTATCGTAAATATAAATGATACTATTGAGGCGCTGGGTATACAGGTGTTCACTGTAAAATTTGTTAACTGGGAAATTTTCACAGGACAATGTTGCGAGGAGAATGCATTTAAAAGAAGTATCTACTGTTTCTCTTTAGTCATATCAAAGCTAAGGGGTTAGGCTCATTTGCTCCGAGAGCAGCCCATACTGATAGAAGACCAGTTGTATGATGCTAATTTAAATGCCAGCAGTTTTATGTTAATTAAGTATGTCATAAATGCCAGTTACCAATCACAGCCACGCCAAAGCATGACCTCCCCCAGCCTCCCATCACCAGCAACTGTTCCAGGACAGATTAGCACAAATCCAGGAGAATGCTGCTTACCTAGCAGTCTCAGCTTTGCCTCTGTATGGTTGTGTGACCTTGAGAAAAGTTATTGTCCCACCTGAAAACGGCGGCTACTATTAATGATCCCAGGACCACTAAGGAAGTTACAGAATGATTTTTAAAGCACTCAGAAAATCCTTAGACAAATGAAGTGTTTCTTTCCCTCTTTCCTATTGATTTCACTTTTAAGTCTTTTCTGAGCATTTAAGATAAGGCTTGAAATGCACTCCCTGTCCCATCCCCCAGGGTCTAGCATAGTGCCTTATACATAGTAATCACTCAATAAATATTTATCGATTTGATCTGATAACTTAACAGTGTTAGAATGCATTTATTCAGAAAACATATTAGTCACTTGATCATTACAAGTGCCTCATCCTAAAGTATGAAAAAAAAAAATCACACACCTTGAGACCTGTCTGATGCTGCAGAACAGAAACTAAGCTCAGATACTAATCCTAGGAGACCTTGAAGTGAAGTCAACATCATGTCTGGCGGTTGTTTGTTTTTTTGTTGGGATTTTTTTCCTCACGGTGACACATACTATGGAGTCAAGAGAAGAGATAATAAATCTAATTGATTGCCTTGTTCGTTATCTTAACACAGAGTCAGGCACAAACTCTACTGTGATATTTAAATGAAAGCCACACAGAGTCCACATGATGCCAGGGACGAGAATAGACTGATATTCTTAATTCTGAAAAACTGTATTGGTAATCAATTGGAATGTGGGAGCAATTGAAAAGCTGTCCAATTTTCAATTGCAGCAGAAGTTGGGAAACAATTTGAAAATAATAGCTCATACAAAGAGTTTTTGAAGCAGTCAATATGGGCTTCATTTGAAGGACAAATAGGAATTTGGCAACATATGCCATGTTCAGCTACTGCGTGTCAGACAGTGTCTGTAGCACCCACCTAAGCACCCCCCTCCCCCGCCAGATCAGACTGCAAAATCTTTCAGAATGGGCCTCTATTGAGACTCTACTAAATGGGATATTCACTGAGAAAGCATTTCCAGCAAATGCACATTAACAGGACTATGAACATTCCTATTAATGTACAGTCATTGCAAATGTATTTGTATATGTGGCCAACTGAACTGATGCCTATTAGAAATGTTTGCCTTGTATCTTTTATGGTATCGTGATGTTATGAAACTGCTCATCTGCTCATGAGATGAGGAGACAGCTCCCACCATCACCCACAGACTCTGTTACGTTGCTAGAATTTTTTATTCTTACACCAAAATGTTATAGGGGTTGAAAACACAAAGCAACATAAAAATCTGCACATTATGATTTGTTTATTTACAGGAAGAAAACAAAGTTCTCTGGTTTACAGAACTCAATTATACATTTAACTCCGAGGGGACTGTACTTTTTTTTTTCCTAAAACTGCTATGATTTAATGGAGGACCCATATCACCTACAACCCCCCCCCCGCAGCCCGCTGTACACTTCCTGATATCAGGACCCTATTTGGTGTTATACTCTGCATGATATATATATATATATATATATATATCTCACTGCAAATTTTTATTACTATCGAAAGTAAAGACATTAGCTAATTGATTTATATATTTCATTCTGCTGAGAATGGGTTTTGATTCCAGTTTTTCAAATAATGAGTGTTCCAGAATGAAATAAATAAAGGTGCTATATCTCCTATCAGACTGAACATAAAAAAAGAATTTTAAATCCACACCATATATGTTTCTTTTTTCTCCTATGCATATGTTGTGCTTGTCTAACTCTCTTTAGAGGTTGATCCTTGTCTGATAATCTTTACAAGCAGACCAGTGCCGCCCTGGGATGGCTCTAATATACTGTGCCTGAGAATGTCCATTGGATGGCTTCTGAAACTCCCATCCTGCCCTTGGTTTGCTGGATTGGCAGAGACACATTTTTCCGAGGGTCTCATTTACATACCCACACAAACCCAGAGCAGACAGCTGTTTACCCACTCTTACTGCACTTGGACCCACACAGACATGCAAATCAGGCAATGCATACTTAGTACAGTTGTGTGTTTATTAAATTTATCCACTTCCTAATAGGCCTGCCTGACAGGGGCTGAAGGAAGACCTTTTAAATGTTGTTGTAGAATGCAGGTAAAACAATGAGGTGCTGGTTTTTAAAAAGACAGCTTTAAAAAAAACCACATAAGTTAGGTGATTCCAGAGGCTGATTTCTTTCACTGTAGTGGCTGAATAAATACATTTTCCCTAACAGGTTAACATGGGTTGAAGTTAAACTACTGTGAAATCTGTCGCTGTAAATAGCATATTCCTTTTCTCTGTGCTCTAAGTCATCTCCCATCACTTTGTTCTTTATTTCAAATATGAGCTCGCCCTAAACAGATTTTTTTTCCCTCCATTAATGATAATGTTACATTATAGGAGGGAAGATGCCAAAAAGGACAATTGTCACTTCCTGCAGAACAGAGATTCCTCACCCAAGGACAGTGAGTCCTTGAGGGTCCCTAAGGGGTTTCTATCAGTGAGTCCATGAGCACCATACAGACATAAACACATGTTTAACATGTGTATGTGAATAATAAGACTTTGGAAAATTAATTTCAAAGTGTGTGTGTTGTATATATGTAATCATATTATTCTCCCCTTCTCAGTTAAAGAGTCACTAAAATAGAATTGTTATCATGTGCAGGTTCTATACCTTTGCTAATTTTTTATTTAAGGATTTCCAGCTTCAAAGTGGATACTATTATGAACTATTATTTTAGTTAGCCTTTGCTTCTCTCCATTCTAGTATCAGAAGAGAACAAATGCAAGAAGGAAAATCTATAATGCCTAAAAAGTCCCCAAACTGATGCTAAAATAGGAATAATTGTTTCATGTTAATGCCTTAGAAGCTCTAAATTTCCTTCCACATATCAAATCTCAAGAATCCCATGAAGATATAGACACACCTACGTCTCCCCAGTTAAAGATCTGAAAAACACAGGAAGGTCTGCGGATAGCTCTCGTCCGTTTGTTGACTGTTTTAATTTTTAAGGGGGCAGAGGAAGACCTTTGAGGAAAATTTGTTATTAAATGTGCAACTTATAAATAGAAAAGTTACACTAAACCCATTATTCTATTACCAAAAAATCAAACTGTCCTTTCCCAGTTGACATATTTTCCCTGGAAGAATGCAGGCTGACTTAATAATGATCTTGTTCTCAAAGCCATTTGTAGTCTTTGGGGACCTTTTTAGCCTTTCCTTTGTTTGACTCTAGAAAGGATGGCATTAAAATCATTCTGGACCAAAATGCATCATTTCTCTTCGATTTTCTAAGATCTCCAGGGGACAATGGTTTCAGACTTTTTCCTAATCACAAATTTCAGTATAATGAAAACCCATCCCTGTTTCAGGATTTCTAACCCCAATCCCCTTCATTCAATTAAACTTACCCCCTCTTTTTCCCATCGTGTTGGAAATTGCAACTATCTGATCACATTCTCTTTAATCTCTTATTACTTCTTATGTACTAGAATATTAATCCCAAATCATTTCTTGGTTTTCACTTCACCAAGCTGGAAAACCCAAATTTCTAAAGGTTTTGCCATATGCCTAATTTGAACATCCATTTATGTTTCCAGGACTCTCCTAAAAATTTGAGTTTATCGCATTTAGTTAAAGGCCTTAAAAATTAAGTTCTGATCATTGTCAATATAATGAGAGGGCTAGTGAATTATTTCTTTGGCTTCTTCTGTTTGTACTTCCAAGATCATGATTTTGTGAAGATGCTACAGGGCGAATTAGATTCAGCTTGTGAAACACTGTGAATTGCATCCTTTTCTGCAATATCTCTGCATATCTACTCATTCCTCTAGCTCAGATTTTATTTTCCAATAATCATCTGTTATAAAATGAAAAACCCTTTGGATGAAGGTGTTTGCTGTGGTTAAACTAGATGAAAACACAGCATGTGTTACTGAAAATGCAAGGTGTGAGTCCCAAACATATTTTTTTTCTCTCTAATTAATACCTTTGGCAATTTTGCATTTTTTAAAGGGCTTACCTTAAAAATGCTCCACTCCAAGTCAATATAATTTTTAAAATCCATGAGAATAATAAGCAGAGCTCCTATAGTAAGTAGTACCCATTGAAAGGATAGAAAAAAGTATTCCCAAAATCCTGGAGATTGTGGCACTTAAAACTTTGTTTTTGATCCTAGTCCTAATTTATCAGGATTTAGAGTTTTAAATTTTCATTGTTAGAACTAAGTCTGAGGATAGTAGCATTTCAAGCGGCTGTTTTCCTGTCTGTTAATAACCAAGAACCCAAAAGCTCTTCCTGCCTTCAAAACACTGGAAACAACCCAAAATCCTTAAGAAGAGACCATTATCAAATTTTCCTATTTTCGGAATTCTTGTTGCATTTATTATCCATGCCAATGGAGTGTACCACATAACTACGTATTCTCATATTCTATCCAATTACATTTTGTGTGTTGTTCTTGTTCCCCAGTAGGGTTTTAAGATATAGTCATCATTAAATTATTATTATTTTATTAATCAGGTCATGAATGATATTAAAGCCTTAAGAGTTGAATGGAAAGAAGAAAACCAATGTAACTCATTTATTCTTAGCAAATGTTTTATCCAAGAAGACTCTCTGTTGCCATGTCACTCGGCTAGCTCTCTCTACCTCCAAAGGCGCATGTCCTCCAAGACTGAGAACTAATTTTAAAGTTTGCCTACATAAAAGACGGAACGAGTCATGACTGCACGCCAATACCATGGCAGACGCTCTTCCACCCACTGTGAAAATATCCAGACAAGTCTCACATCTCACTTTCTACCATCATTGATCTCTGGGCATTCTATTGGTTTGCATGTCTTCATGAAATCTTGTCTTCATTAAAACAGAGAATAGAAAACTTGCTGTATTTTTGTTCCATGTTTTGTCTTTATGGAAGAAAGCTAAGATAATTGTTCGAAGAGATGAAGCCAAAATGGCCTCTTGGAGGAAGCCAACGTAATAGTTTTCATTTGACAGGTTGGCTCCATAAAGGTTTGCCAAATAGTTGTGTGTCTTCCCATATACGTACAGATGAACTGTGGGCTCCGTGATGCCAGGACGTTCCCCATATAGCTGCTTAAGAAATAACCAGCACCCAACATCCTTTCAACATCAAGGAGATGGCAGTGCTGACATGGAATGTAGAGGGAAGCAGAATCCTCGCTCCAGATGTCTTCAGTGAAAGGCGCCTATTCTTTTCCTGGGAGTGGCTTTGAAACTAGGTTCATTCTCCAGGCGACAGTGGCTGTGCTTTTTAGCTGATTGCCTGTGACATAATTATTGTAGCTGACAATCTGGCACCAGAATATTATGTGCAAATAGGACAGCAATGCAGGAGAGTGTGGTCAGGTTAACCAATTTGGAAGCCTTTCAATATTAGAGGAAACCCTAAAAAAGTAAATTACATTCCTGCGTTGATCTTTTAAGCTAAAATCCATTTGATTCATTACTATTGCTACAGAAGAAGCATGCCAATTTGTCATGGGCTTTGGGACATTTACCACAGGAAATACAAAAACTCCAATTTGATATTCCTATTCCTTCATCAATAGCAGTAGCGAAGAGTCTGAATAAGTGATAAATTAATGATTATAAGACTAGGGAGCTGGCGTTTTGAATTCACCACTCATACCCACAGCATGTCTGCAAGCTTAATGTTGGTCCCGGGAAGATTTTAGGTTAATTTTCTCTCTGTGACTTTATCTTCACCTGCTATTTTTGGGACACATTACCACCACTCTAAAATATATGTTGCAAACATGAAAACTGAAGAGAGAAATTAAAAAAAAAAACACCAACAGATGCTTAGACACTGATCATCACCATTAGATAGAAACAAACATCTACATTTGTAGAAGAAAAAAAACAGCATATCTTTAGTAAGTTTGTTTTGACATTAAAAGTGAAGCCTGAATTTGCCTTTGAAAGATAACAAACTGTTCAGTCGCTGCCATCTTATGTCTCAATCAATAGCTTGCCTTTTCTCTCTCTCGTCCACTTTTCTTTTTCCGGGTGGAGTCCGTTTTGCGGCTGTTTTGCCACCTCTTTCTCCTTCTGGGCTGTCAGGTTTCTAAGGAGACCTGAAGGGAGGAAGCTTAAAGAACTTGCTAGTCCACAGCTGCTTGTCTGTCGAGGACAGTGGGTTGATTAAAAGGGAGGGCCCCCCTGGATTTCACAGATCACATCAATCACATTGATCAGCCCCCGAAAGGCAACATATTGTCTGGGACTCGGCCAAGGAGGGATATCAATTTCACAATTGCACTTATGTCTTTCAGCCAAGAACCGGTTTATTTTTGGCTACTGGAGTCTGAGCCTCACTTTGGAGCATCATTTGCACTTGCACGCTTTTATGCCAGCCTCTCAGCGATAACTTTCTCTCCATTCGATAGAGACGTCTTTACCCAGCAAAATTAGCTCTGCCACACAGTCCTTCCCTGAGAGCCTGGTTTTATATTTTGACAGAGTTTTGAGGTTTGGGGTTTTTTTTTTTCTATTATTGATTCTTACTTCGATAGAAGCTCTGAGAAACAGAACCATCAGAACCAGTATTATTCTAAGAAAAGTTAAAGAAAAGCCCAAAACAATGAATTGCTTGAAGCTTCAGTTTCGTGATGAGGCTGATAATGATAATAAAAATACTATCCAATACACAGTCAACAGTATGAGAAAGTCAACCCCAATGGCTGCGTCACTTTTTGGCATCAGGTACATTGTATGTCTAAATGTACTTTAAATGATTTTTAATATTCTACTTAGCAAATTGTGGAATACGTATATATATGACCTCAGCAAAATTAGACAGTTTTCTCACATAAAATTTTGGCCTGTGATTCCTTTTTATTATCTCTTCACCTTTAAAATATATACTCTTTTTAATTCATTGATGGTGGTGGCTTTTCTATTTGCCAATTTCTCATTCTGTTCCTTCTTTACTCTTCTCGTGTGGAATCCTGGCTCAAATAAGGAATAAAATGCTTAGGGGGAGACGTATTACAATGAAAATGAGATTCATCCCTGCCACAAATATTTGGTGAGGAAGAAAAACTAAAAACATCCCTTTTAGAGCGTCATAAGTAAAACTGCACCTTTCAAGGACTGTAAATGTCTTGTAAAACATTTCAGATTGTTTAGAATTAGAGCAGATAACTGAAATATATTATCTAGCCATTTTTGCTTTGTAAATTATATAATGAATTACAGAATGAAATTAATGACTTTTTCAAACAAGGTCCTGGTTGGCTTTGATATTCAAGAATTTCAAAAACAATGTAAAAATTCAAAAGCTGAATACTGTTAAATCCTCTTTTAGCAATAACACCCTTGTAGGTTTAATGCCTAGTGACTACAGCTTTTGAAAACTTTTTAAATAATAAAAGATTAAATAGTCATTATGTGCATTATATGTTAGTTATATTTGTTCACACTTGACATAACCCTATTATAAGAGACTTTACTTTTAGTTCTAAGTACTCTGAAGCAAATTTTTAACACCAGTTTCAAACACTAAATATGATATATTCTTTGAATAATTAAATAAAATAGGTTTCAAGTAGGGCTATGTTTAGGCAACACTGTTTGATCATGTTAATTTCTTCTGAATTGTTAGAAGTAGGTGATACTTTTTTTTTTTCAATTATTTTCTCAGATAGCAAACCATAAAAAGACATCATCACAATGTGTTCCTGAAAATTAACTCGAGAACTTGGCTTCCGTTTTAGTGTGATTATATTACAGGCATTTAGAGCAGCAGTAAGTGCTGAAACCTTATTGTGTTTAAATGAGGTAAGATATGTTAACTACCATCAGCAATAACTATCTTTGAAATGTACTGCTGGATTCTTTAATTACCTCTAAATGCTTTCCTTAAATTATTTTAAAATGCTTCCTTTTGGGGTTCTGAGAATATAAATGGTTCTTTCAGAGCCTGTGTTTACAATTTAACCTTTATATCTATAAACAATCTTGTTTAACTTTTTTTTTTTGGCATAGGGATTATTTGATCTAGTATTTCTTTTTCTATTAATACAAAGCACTGCAAAATCTAATTTTAAATTCCATACTGCTGATTTCTCCAAAGGAGACTGTTGTGCAGTCAAGATCATTTTAGAGGGCAAAAATGCTAATTAACACTTTCATATCAACCAATGTTTTGAAAAAAAATCTTTGTATTTTAACCCCATGCATCCAATCGGTCTTTAAATGTGAATGACAGGAATGTCTTTTACCAAATTACATACAGAAGAAAGATAAAGGATTAATGTTCGTAAAGCTACATTATTTGTCGTGGTGAGATATTCTTGGGACTATATGGTGTGTCATATTTCTCTGAAATTTGAATTCTGATAAAGCCAATATTTTTATGAAGTTTAAATTAATTTATAATATTTTTATTCTAAAATTCAAAGGGTTTGTTTCTCTTTAAATCATATACAAAATCTCAGAATAGAACGTAACATTAAAAATGGAGGAAAGCTATTATTTGCCTAAGTGAATTTCACAACCTGTGATAATTTGTCATTAATTAACTGAGTTCCTTGACTTTCTTCATCTTGATTTCCCTGTTAGATATCTACCCCTTCAATGCATAGCCAATATTATCATGCACTGAACTAAGTCAGCAGTTTTGACATCTTCATTTCAATGTCCTTTTCTGTACCTTCAGCAATGTTAATGTTACAAATTATAGGAGGGCATATTAATAGCCATACCCAAGAAGCAGAAAGAAAAGTGCATTTTTTTAAACTAAGTACTAACTTGGGATTTCCCGGGCCCATTGTCAAGTCAGCCGAACTCACAGCTCCTCCATTGTGATGATAATGGATTCCGTGTTGTTGGCGCAAAGGTCGTGAGGTTACCGTAAGCTCCTTAATGGACTGTGAAATAACTTTAACTGCATTAACCTCTCTGGATCACATGGGTGGCACCAACAGCCACTCCTGAAATTCTCATTCGTTTATAGAGACAATACCATTAGATTATTATATTTTCCATTTCGCATAGCAATAGACTCAAAGCAATTATGCAGCTAAGCATTTCCATTAAGTGACTAGGACCTTAAAGAAGATTAACAAGAACATCTCCTGCATCAGATTTGTGCAGGTAGGAGTGAGTGGATGCTTTTGAAAATTTCACTGGACTTTCAGGTACCCTAAACTCAAAGGGTCTACTAACCTTAGGTTTTAGCCTATCAAGTCATTGGCAGAAATGAAAATATCTTATACATATTACTAAGACCGAATAGGTTATCCCTATTCTCTGAGCTAAGCAGTTATATTTAGAGGATAAAAGGCTTCCCCATCTATTGATTTTCCTAAATGAAAGCAATTATCAGCTGTGAAACCAAGAGAACTGAGAACCAAGAACTTAAGTCAGAGAAAACCACATTTGGAAGCCATGTTTTACTTTCCCTGACTCTGTGCCACAGAGATACTCTTTTCCCCAGGAATTTAAATGCTGTTCTAATGTCTGCCTGCTGGTTATTGTGTTTTAAAGACTAAAATGCTTTCCTTTGAAACCACCCAAAGCTAGGAAGCCCTTATTATCTGAAGGACAAGAATAATTGCTATTGGTTTGCATAGATATAATCAGACATCTACTTACCTACAAGGTAAACCCTATTGGATAAATATCCAAGTGAGATTTAAAGAGTACTATGGTCCTAAGTATGATCATTAAACTACCTCTCTGTCATCTTGATATGACATAATGAAAAAACAAACAAACAAAAAACCCCACCACATTAAGCATGTTTTAAATGCTTTTTGATTCTCTAGTGGGATATCATGAATTGAAAAGTGAACACAGAGTACATTTCTTTGCTTCTAAAATGAATATTTTAATGTTTTTAAAATTAGGATCCAACTTGCAATGAATTATATATTTAACAGTATTTTTTTTTAATTCTAGAAAATGTGTTATAATTGAAGGTGTCTTAGAATTGGGGGAATACAGTGAACTTAAAGATATAAAGATTCTTTTTAAAATTTTGATCTGTGTGAATATGTTTTAGCCTTGGAAAAACTGCTTTTTGAGGGCTAGGTGGAAGTTGATGATTGTTTTCTAGAAATGAGAGGAAAAGCATGTAAGCGCAGCAGCTTGGTTTTGGAGGTATAAAATGGCATTGCTCATGTTATCTGAGAAATCTGACAAAGGGGGTAAATTATACTTCCGCTAAAGCCAGATCCATTGAGATCTATTATTCGACCACAGCAGCTACTGTTATAAAAGAATCTTTTGTGAAAACCTTTGCCTCTTTCCCTGCAGGCTGCTTTGCTTTGCTTGGTCAAAGCCAGCCTGCCCCTTTCTGCCACCTACCAAGTGGGTCATCCAGCTTACCCTTCATTCATTCAGCAAGCAATTATTACACTTTCTGTGTGTCAAGCCTTTTGATATACACACATCCTGGTTATGGAGACTGGCAAGTAAGTCAGCAGTGAGGTGTGATAAGTGTTATGACTGAAGCCTGTACAGACAATATGGGAACTCAGAGAAGGGCACCATTGGTTTGCACACTGTCCCCAGCACAAGGGCGACAAGGAGAGATGTAAGAAAGAGGCAGACCACTCCAGGTTGGAAGGTGGAAGGTTTAGTGGCCAAGGGATCTTACATCTGAGGCTTGTCTTAAGTGACACCAAGACAAGTAAATCTCTGCACCCTCCCACCAGAATCCTAAAAGTTTATTTCGCGTCCTTAACCAGATGCAGTCACTTAACACCATTCAGGTGGTCTCCACAACACCTTCCTCCCTCAAGGCTGGGTCCTGGGAACAGCTCCCACCATGGGAATGGTGGACAGAGCGTCCGTTCCAAAGACAGGGAAGGGGTGAGGCCCCTCTGGTTGCCCAGGTCCAGCTCACAGGTCATTTGGCAGGCACGTCCTGTCCGTTTCCTCCTCCAGCAGGCATCTGTCTATTCTTCCTTCACAGTTCAATTAAAGTTGCGTTTCGTGTTTCTGTATCTCCCGTTTCACTTCAGCTCACAACCAAACTGTTGGGTTGTCGGAAAAGTCACGACACATTTTTGCAACAAAAAACAGAGAAAAAATACGTCATGACTTTTCCAACAACCCAATACTATCGAAAGGGTTGGAGCCTCCCCCTCCTGGACATAGCATGCTCATTTGCCCCCTTCTAATTTTCTGCGTTGGCTCTCCTCGCTTGCCTCTCCATGCCGAGGCTGATGTTCTCTCTTTTCTCTGTGTATTTTTTGTTTGTTTGTTTGTTTTGTTTTTTGGTGGTTTTTTTCGGGGGTTTTTTGTTTTGTTTATTGGTATATATTGAGTATTACAATTTTATTTTATTTTTTTAAGATTTTTTTTATTGGGGAATTGGAGGAGAGAAACAGCTTTGGGGAATCGGGGAAGGGGAACAGACAAGTTGCTGTCCTTTTGTTCTTCAGTCTAGTTGTGGAGGACATTGGAGGCTGATGTTCCCTTAATGGAAGATATGAATACGCTCATGATTTCAGAGCTGGCATGTACGCTGCTTGCTTGTCTCATGATCCAGTTGAAAAAACACAGATGAATTGATTAATTAGCCCACAAATATGTCCAGAGCATCAACTATGTAACAGTAAGGAGCTGGTTGGCCTTTTTTATTCAAATGTGTATTTGAGATTTAGATTGATAAGGATGCAGTAAACTATCATATGACTAAGTGAGCTCCCTTATAATCCTGGAGGAAGCCAAATCTTTTTTACTAATGGTTACAGTTCAAGCCAACAAATAATGTTCACATATAATAATGAATATAAAATGTAGTACCTTCAGAGCAATGCCTGCGTGTCTCTTGCATCACCATGCTGCCAAGAATATGACCACAGTCTATATAATGCATGAAACCCATTAAAAAGTCTACAGTATATCCAGCAACATATGAAAAGAATGATGCACTATGTCCAAGTGGGATTTATTCCAGGGATGAAAAGTTAGTTTAACACCCCCAAATCAATTAATGTAAAACATCCTATCAGTAGAATAAAAACAAAAACCACACAATCATCTCAATGGACACAGAATCACTTAACGAAACCTGACACTTGTAATAAAAACACTCAACAAACTAAGACCTTCTACAAAAACCCAAGCTAAAATTATATTTAGTGGTGAAAGACTATTTCCTTTAAATCAGGAATAAAGTAAGGAGACGTCCTTGCCACGGCTGTTCAACATTTGTACTAGAGGTTTTAGCTATGACAGTCAGGCAAGAAAAAGAATTAAAAGAAATCCAGATTGGAAAGGAAGAAATAAAACTATCTTTATTCACAGATGACATGGCATTAGATATAGAAAATCCTAAGTAATCCACTCAAAAACTGTTAGAACCAATAAATAAGTTCAGCAAGGCCGTAGGATACAAAAGATCAATATACAAAAGTCAATTGCCTTTCTAGTCACTTGCAATGAACAATCTGTTAATGAAATTAAGAAAACAATTTTATTCACAGTAACTTTAAAAAGAATAAAATAGCTGTGAATAAATTTATTTTAAAAGTGCAAAACTTATTCTCTGAAAATGTAACAAAACATTACCGAAAGTAACTAAAAAAGACCAAATAAATGGGAAAACATCCCATGTTCAAGTATTGGAAGACTTATTGTTAGGAGGATAATAGTCTACATACTGATGTACAGATTCACGGCTCTCCCCATCAGAATCCTAGCTGAATTCTTTGTAAAAATTAACCATTTGAATTTAAAATTTGTATGGAAATGTAAGGGAACCAAAGTACCTAAAGAAATCTTGACAAACAAAAACAAAGTTGAAGGACTCACACTTCCTGATTTCAAAACTTACTACAAAGCGGCAGTAATCAAGATAGGTTGGTACTGGCACAAAATAGACATATAGATCAATGGAATAGATCTGAAAGTCCAGAAATAAACTCATACTCTGTGGTCAACTGATTTTCAAAAAAGGAGCCAAGACCATTTAATGGGGAAAGAATGGTATTTTCCCAACAAGTGGTACTGAGTCAACTGGATAGCCATGTGCAAAAGAATTAAGTTGGACTCTTATCTCACATCATATAAAAACTAACTGAAGATAGATCAAAAGTCTACATGGAAGAGTTAAAACTATCAAACTCTTAGAAGAAAACATAGATTAATCTTCATTACCTTTGATTTCTCAAAGGATCCTTAAATATGACACCAAAACCATGAACAAAAAAAGAAAAAAGTAGATATATTGAATTTCAACAAAATAAAAGCTTTTGTTCTTCAAAGCACACCATCAAGAAATTGAAAAGACAGAATGGGAGAAAATATTTGCAAATCATGCATTCGATAAGGAACTGATATATACAATATATAAAGAATACTTATAACCCAATAATAAAGAAAATCCATTTAAAAATAGGCAAAAGATCTGAATAGACATTTCTTTAAGAAATGCATGCAAATACCAATAAGCACATGAAAAGATGCTCAACATCAGTGATATTATGATATAATAAGAAATGTATTTTTGGTCTTTGTTCCTGGTTCCTAGCACAAGAGTTTCTAAAACTCTTGGAATTTCCTGAGCGATAAGAGTGACAGGAACATCTTTTGTTCTAATAAGGCAATCCTTGGAGGGCCCCAGAGAGCTTCAGGATGGGAGCTTGTTGCCAAAAAGACCAAACCTCGATTAGAAGCTCGGAACTTTCAGTCCCATGTCCAACCTGTGTAGACGCGAGAGGAGCTGGAGGCTGTGTTAATAATAATGGATCATGGTCATGTGTTGAAACCTCTCTAAAAGCCCTTAAACGATGGGCTGTGGAGAGCTTCTGGACTGATGAGCACATCCATGTGACAGGAAGTTGGCACACCCCAACTCCATGGGGATAGAAGCTCCTGTGCTTGGAACCTATCCAGCCCTTACTCAATATACCTCTTCATCTGGCTGTTCATTTGTAGCTTTTATACTATTCTTTACAATAAGCTAGTAATAATAAGTAAGGTGCTTCCCAAGTCTCTTTGAGCTGTTTTCTAACATGTAATCAAACCTGAGGAGCAGGCTATGGCAACACCTGATTTAGAACTGGGTGGTTGACCCCTGGGACTTACATCTGGTGTCTGCAGTGAAGGCAGCCTTGTGGGGCTGAGCCCTTAACTTGTGGGATCTGTGCTAACTTGGGCCGTTAGTGTCAGAACTGAATTGATTTGTAGGACACCCAGTTGGTATCTGAAGAGTTGAAAAACTGGTTGGTGTAGAGGGGGAGGGACCTCACACATTTGGTGTCAGAAGTGTTGTGAGTAAAAACAGTTCAACATCACCAGTCATCAGGGAAATTAAATCTACATTACAATGAGATACCACTTCACATCCATTAGAAGAGGGAGAATCAAAAAAGTCAGATGAGGGCTGGCCGAGTGGCGCGTTGGTTAAGAGCTGGCTTGGGATGCCAGAGGGCCCCGGTTCGGATCCCACACATGAGGGCCAGTGACACTGCTCTCTGCAGCTAAGATGCTGAACAACAGCTCAACCTGGAGCTGGGCTGCCCTGAGTCTCCGGCGACGGCGTAGGCTGCAGCCCCTGCTGCAGTGGGTTGTCATGGGCTACTGTTTGTAGCCGGCAGCCAGCGTGAGTGGCCAGCAGGCACCGTGAGTGGCCGTCCAGAAGCTGGAGACTGATCTGCCTCTCCCGGGAAGAGTGCAATGATGGTGCCAACTTGGGCCAGTGAAGCAATGTCCTCCAGAACTAGAATGCAGAACAAAAGGACAACAACTTGTCTGTTCCCCTTCCCCCAATTCCCCAGCACTGTACCCATCCCCCAATTCCCCAATTAAAATCTTTAAAAAAATAATAATAAAGTCGGATGATAACCAGCATTGTCAAGAATAAGCGGAAACCAAAACCCTCATGCATCACTCATAGGAATGTGGAAAGGTGCATGTGCTTTGAAAAACAGCCTGGTACTTCCTCCAGTGGTTAAGCATAGAGTTACCATATGATCTAGCAAGTCCACTCCTAGGTGTATATACTCAAGAGAACAAAAACATATATCCACAGTAAAACCTGTACATGACCATTTAAGTCAGTAATATTCATAATAAGGAAAAGTTGGAAACAACCCAAATGTCCATCAACTCATATCGATAAAGAAAATATAGTACAGTTGACCCCTTGAACATGTGGGTTTAGGGCTGATGACTCCCATGCAATTGAAAACTTGTGTATAACTTTTGACTCGGCCAAAACTTAACTACGAATAGCTTACTGTTGACCAGAAGCCTTACCAATAACACAAACAGTTGAGTAACACCTATTTTGTATGTTATATCTCTTACTTATATATTCTTACAATAAAGTAAGCTAGAGAAAAGAAAATGTTAAGAAAATCATAAAGAAGAGAAAACACATTTACAGTATTTATTGAAAAAATAATCTGTGTATAAGCGGATTCATGCTGTTCAAACCTGTGTTGTTCAAGGGTCAACTGTATTTCCACACAATGGAATATTATTCAGCCATAAAAAAGAATGACTATACTGATACATGCGAAACATAGATGAACCTTGAAAGCGTTATGCTCAGTGAAACAAGCCAGGAATAAAAGATCACATATTCTATGATTCCATCCATATGACAGTCCAGAATAGGGAAATTTGTAAAGATAGAAGGTAAATTAGCAGTTGTGTAGGACTAGAGGAAGAGATGGAGGAGGTGGGTGGAGGAATGATAGCTAAACGGTACAGGTTTCTTTTGGAGGCGATGAAAAGATTTTAAAATTGACTATGGTGATGGTTGCACGTATTTGTGAGCATACTCAAATCCACTGCATTTTACACTTTAAATGGATGGACGATGTGGTATGTGAATTCTATCATAAAGCTTTTAGTAAGGAAAATTCCACAATATGCATTTTAAGCCATGTGCTTTAGAACTACTGAATTGCCTTTCAGATATGGGAAATCATTTTCCAACAATAAAGTTGCAAGATAAAGAATTTGTTATTCTCAGTATTATACCTTAGGAATCAGGTTGGGGCAGGAGTTACAGTGACAAGCAACAGATATTTGAGGTGATAGGCCACTTAAGGTCTCATGTGCCAAATGTCTAGGTTGGTTTATCCTCTGCTCTCATTTCTAGGTTTAAACAAGCAAGCCCAGGAACTTGAAATATTCAATCCTAAAAACTCAAGATGCTCCAAGGTCATTTTTCTGAATATCATCGTTAAAAGCAACTACAATGTTAATTTTGCCCCTTACCCCCTGTAAATTAGACTTTCGTATAATTCTTGTTCCCATGTGGTATTTTCCAATTCTCAGCAGCAGTATCATGCCTGTGTCCCCTCTGCAGTTTTTAAATAACAGCTGCTCTCCTCTATAATAGGTGCAAGTGCCAGCATCATTCTGAAAGTCAGAAATCATATTATTTTTAATATTCTAAAATGGAGCAATATTTAACAAGTAAGTGCATGCCCACTTCAGGATAAGTGCAGCTACCAGACTCAAAGAGAGACCATGCAATCCATCCCTTGTCCTTGCAGAGAGAAGACATAATGGGGGAATGTGTCTTCATGTAAGTAAGCGTTCTCACCCAAGTTTATTTGCTTCAGGTCTTAAGGTGGCACAGCGTTTCACTCAGAAGGCTCTGGAAGCCTTGCATTGGGTTGTGTGAGGCGCTTTACCTTCACAGGTCTTGCTCCCATTAGTATAGTACCCACTGAATGATGGATTTTTAATCAACACGGGCATTTTTTCATGTATCAAAAGACCACTTTTAAAAGCCTGGGGATGCCTATGTTAATTTCACACCCTTCAAGCATGTTTCAGAATTCCCTAGAGAGCTGTGTCCTTTTTTTTTTTTTCCTCTGCAAAGTACATGGTCTAGGAAAATATTAAGCACTCTGGTTGAGTACTTAGCCCTTCATCTGGAGGAAGGGGTGATTTCAGGAAATCCAGTGTGATGGTGCACTGAACTTGGCCTTCTGGCTAATGTCTTAGGATAATCACAACATTGAGACTGTTACAGGGTCAAGAGACTCAGTCATTCTATAATAGTGTATTGTGCACCTATCATGTGCAAAGCACTGAGCCAACTAGTGAGAGACTCAGCCCCCAAGAGAAATGACAGATGATATGCATGCAGAGCCATCGTATTAGACTATATGTAATGAAAGCCATTGAAAATATACAAATTTCTATAGCCATCCAGCATGAGAGGAGATCATATCGGCTTCGTGGAGATGGTGGTATTTGAGTTGGAACTTGAATAAGAATGGTAGTTAAAGCAGTAGGAAAGTACAAAGGTCACTGGGTAAACAAAGAAACACAAATAGTGGAATATTTTAAGGAAAGGTGAATACTTATGTTTGGCTGGACCACAGAAAATCAATAGCGAAGAAGTTTGGGAACTAAGCTGAAGCTAGATCATGAATGAAATTAGAATACCCATTTAAGAAATATGCATTTTACTGAGAGGATGCCAGTTAACAGACTGTTGCAAGGAACCCAGGCAAGTGGTCATGAGGGTTTCCTAGGCTATACAGAAAGAGCATTTCAGCAGCTGAACCCATAGAAGTTGGAGGCTGATTGGGTATCGAGACTGAAGGAAACAGGCAAAGGTCATTCCTGAGGGCCAAGGTTAGGAAGTGGAATAGAAATAGGAATGTGAAAAGAAACACCTAGTCTGGGAGAAGGCTTCGGAGTTAGGTTTTAAATGAGATTGAACACCTTGGGGCATATCCAAAAGGTAACCTCGGGCAGCAAGCTGAAGTATGATATTGGAGTGTAAACAGAGCTCAGGACTGTCGATTATAGAGTCGGGGTGCACCTACACCAGTGATGCCTTAAAGCCCCCGGAACTGATAAATAAGAAGAACGAATATAAAATAAAAGAATTCAATAGTCATTGTTAGGAAATAAAAGGATGACAAAAGGAGAAAGTATAGGTGAAAAACAAACAAACCCAGAGAAAAGCCAAACAAAGAATTTGAGGAGGACATCCATGTTTTCAAATCATAGAAAAGGCGCCTGGACAAAGGTGGCATCAGAAAAAAACAATAGAAAGTGGAAGAGAATTTCAAGGCAATGAAGTCAGGAGACAAAGGGGGAACAATAACATTAGATGCAATGCTAGTGATTTAAGAGTGAGGAAGCTGTTTGGAGAGAAACCAGCAAACAACAAAATTGAATAATAATACTGCTGTTAACGTACAGCTACGTAATATCTTTACCATGTATGAAGCACTTTAAAAACTCCTGAGCAATGTAGGAAACTTTACTAACAAAGTTAGTCTTTCCAACAAAGATTCAAGCTTAAATATTCATTTGCAGAAAGTATGAAGCCAATGAGAAAAGCAGCAATAGATCAGAGAAAAGGCTAATTATCATTTAGAGTGTAATTAATGCGTCTTATCATTAATTAATAGAGGCTAACCTCCGTGAGACACCCTCAAATTCCTACTTCATTTGTAGGCAGATCAATTTTATATAACCATCTCATATTAAAAAGGAAAAGTGACCCAAGCTTTGAATTTAAAAAAAGAACATAAAGGTCAGCTTCAGCCTTTATAACTGTAATAAAACTGAGACAACTTTTTTACCAAATTCAAAGGTTAAGCAAAGGAATCTGGAAAGAGAAAAGGTGTGTCCAGGGCAATCATTTTTAAACTCCAAGGATTAAATAGTCCCAAGAGATAGACTGGAAAACTATACAAATCTCCTTTAACCAATACAGAATTTACCTTTTGCTTTTGAAAGATGTTTTTCCTTTTCCTAAATATATATTATGTAAACAGCCTTTCCCTGCAGGCAACTTAAACTCAAAGTTCTAAGAAGGGAAAGCTGCCAATTCAGCCAATTGTTCCCTTTATTTATTTTCTAAGTGAGTACCGCCAATATAAGGGGCATTTCATTTGCTCATTGGGAAGCCCTTCTGTGCATTGGGGTAACCGTATTTAGTTAGGAGGAGATAATTCTGGAACTGCTTTGAAGGGTAACCTTGACAGTTCCGATGAAATACTCAGTTATACAATCGCCAGCACCATTACTAAAGCCCAGCACACACCAGAGGGAGGTGAGTGACAAACTCTCCCCAGTGCTGCCAGATTCGTGGGAACTCCCCACGTCTGTTTACATTTTCCATTCAACCTTAGGCTTTCTTTTCTTCGAAAACCCACAGACCTTATTTTAACCTTAAATTTGTAATATTTCTTACCACTCTAGGGCTTTTCACACAACTCACCTTAACGTGATTCTTTTTAAAAGATCCTGTGAAGTAAGCAAAACAGTGATTGTAATCCCCATGCCACAGATGCAGAAAATGACTCTTAGGTGGCTGGAGGGACCAACTAGAGGACCTATTGCCAGTTAGCAGCAGAACCTTTTGAGATAAGCAGGTAACTCAGGTGTTTGTGTATTGAGGATCTGTTTTCCACACTGGACTGCAGGCTCCCGAAAGACTATGGTGTCCATTGCGGCATCCCCACCCCTAGACCGTGGCCTGGCACATCTTATTACATGCTCAACACTTGTTTTTAAATAAATGAATAAGTAGTGACATGTTCCAATCAAGTGACTAAACATCAACCATAAGAACAGCTGCATTCATGGAATGAGGACAGGATCTGAATTACGGAGAATGGGTAAAACTTGAGTCAGCATTATGAGGACTCCGTTCTTTTACAACAGATTTATTTAGAAGACGTTCCACTGATCTCTATGAAAGGTTGTGTCCTTGGTTGCATCACATTTAGGTATTTATTTATTCAGTTATGCAATAAATATGTCTGAGCCTCTGTACTACAGCAGAGATTGTTCTGTGGAGATGAGGTTGAATACATGACGAGTCCTCATCTTCAGGTAGGGTCACGAGTGTAGTAAGGGGTTAGTGAAATCTGCCTTAAAGATAAAGTGCAAATCGCTATTTGACCTCTGGTTTCTACTGCACAGGAATTATAGAGGGCAGGACCGTGATGTCTAGGGCTTTGAATAGTTGTATTTTTCCTGAACCTCTCTGTGCCTTAGTTTCATAGGAATTTTTATGGTGATTACATGAGGCTATTTTTTATTAGTTTCAGGTGTACAAAACAATGTACTAATAGTTAGGCATTTATACCCCTAACAAAGTGATAACCCCCTCCCCCAATCTACTACCCCTCTGACATCATCTATAGCTGTTACAGTTCCACTGACTCTATTCTCTATGCTGTACTCTACATCCTGTGGCTATGTATATATATTAAATTATAGTTGACATTCAGTATTATTCAGCTTCAGCTTCAGGTGTACACTGCAGTGGTCAGGCATCTACACCATCCATGAAGCGGTCTCCCTAATAAGACAAGTGCCCATCTGACACCCCACAAAACCTTTACAACATTATTGATTATATTCCCCAAACTGTCTTTTCGTATCCCTGGGGCAATCTTGTGGTTACCAATTTGTGCCTTCTAATACCCTCACCTTCTCCCTCATCCCCACCCCCATCCCATATAGCAACCATGAGGTTATTTTTAAAACATTTAGAACAGTGTATGTGAACAGTCTGTGAAATATATGTATCTGTTCAATAAGTAAGAAATTTAAATTGTTGCTTGTAACTGCATATTGCCATTATCCCCCAAACATTAATACTCTATTTAAAAAAGCAAGTATCCCTGGCTTCTGAGAACTATAATACCAAGTGTTAAAAAGTGATTCAAGGAGGCAATTTAGGTGATACGAACAACTATTTAACATTCCATGAAGCAGGAAGTCTCGTCCATCCCGAGAATCCAGAGAACTGTAAAATGGGACAGAAGGCAAGAAGCTTTTATAGGATAAAGAATAAAGAACAAGGAAGAGAGATATAAAAAACAGTCGATTGGCTGGGGCCACACACTCATAGTCAACCTCGTCTGGGGTGAGAAGGAATAGGAAATAGATACAGAGCCCAGAATTGACTCCATGTTTGGGGATTGGCTGACTAGATAGACGGTGTTTCTGGTCAAGTGGAACTTACACAGGAATACGGAAGTTATTTACCTTTCAGTTTGCTGTCATGACCCCGGGCAGGAAAGGCTCCATTTTGGGCCTTGAAAATTTATTTCAACCCAAAGTATGTTCTCTATCAAAAATTGTATCGGAAAATATACTGATCAGCAAGGTCAAAGAGTATCCAATAATTCATACAGCTGCATTAACAGATCCACCATAAAGATGAAAAAAATACCCAAGAGGAATCTTACAACAGTGAAAACAAATGAGTACGATCTGAAATGGCTAAGAACAATCTTACATAATTTAAAATTTTAAATCATAAAAATCGGGTTTTTTTTAATTTTATTACTAAAAAAGTGCATTCCTGACCCTTGTCTAATGGAACTCAATAATGTAATTAGAAAAATTAGGTGGAAGTAAGTAAACATAGCAGCCTTCTGCTGAGTTCTCCCCACTTGTATTAAATAACTCAAGTACCCGGAAGGCAGGGATGGAGCTGTCATCAGGAATCTCTCTACTTGTGTTTGATGGCAGCACCTAAAAGTCAGCCCATATCCATGAGTTTGTTTTTGTATTTTGTTCGTTCATTTGTTACTTTTTGTTTTATATGCCACTTGAGTGACCTAACAAAACAAAACAAAAACAAATTCATAGATACAGACAACAGAATGATGGTTACCAAAGGGGGTGGGGGAAGAAGAATTGGGTCAAAAGAGTCAAATATATGGTGACAGAAGGAAACTAGACTTCTGGTGGTGAGCATACAATAGAGTACACAGAAGTTGAAGCATCTGTGTACACCTGAAATTTATGTAATGTTATTACCCAATGTTCAATTACCTCAGTAACTTTTTTTTAATTTTCAAAAAGTCAACCCAAAATATGCCAAATTATAAAAATAAAGCAAGAGAAGTCATGAAGAGAATAAGAAGCAGAATGGGATCAAAAGTCTTGAAAGATTTTGGAAATCATTCTGATTCTCAGAAAATGCTATTTTAATTTCAAAGGTTTGGGGGCTGTATCTCATAAAACCTGCCAGTGGAAAGATTTCTGAATGAGCTTATATAGTTCACTAGACCAGGAAGAACTACAGATTGCCCCTTTTTTTTTCTTGGCTGCCAGGAAGTTTAAAATTGAAATTCGTGACCTATAGTTTCATGGATCTCCAAGGTTTGTTTTTTTTTCAATGTATTCATACTGTAAAATTTCAAATCCAAATGATTATTTTATCTCTGATGTTTTTTTAAAACCTCATTTAAAAGAGTCAGACTAGGATACAATTTTTCTAAAATAAAGAAATTCTAAGATGCTAGATTCCAGATCTCTCAGTAAGCAATAACTTCTCCACCTCGGCATACTCGCACACACTTACTACCGCCCCCAACCCAAATCCAAATAATTTAAAGGGTTATCCATTTTTACCAATTCAAAGGAATCTTATTTAGAAATGAATTTTTTTTCTCCTGTGAATTAGTAAGATTGATGCTTTGGTTTGTTTATTTTTTAATACAGTTAAGTGCTAATGGAGAGTCAATAGAAATAGTTGAAAGACAGCATCAGTATATAAAAATCCATAATATGGATTCTAAAATCAATATTGCAATATAACTTGAGAAAATTCTTCTTAGGGAAGGTTAGAAACAGTCGAGATGAACGCAATTTTTTTTTCTTTTATCTTTTCACTTGTAGCATGTATGTCATTCTTTTGGTAGCGCTTCCTTTAAAATATGAATTCTAGTAGAACAAGAGAGACTGTGCCCAGCATTTGTGTGACCCAAACCAACAGGACAGCTGTGTCACCATGGTTTAATTACATTACAATAGTATTAAAAACTAGAGAAATTTGAGATTATATGTGTAATAAATATTCTATGTAATATATAATAAATCTATAAGGATGCAATTGAAAAAATTAAAGTGACATTGCATGAGCCTAACAAGATAATATTCTGAACTTTGACAATCAGAGATACATATGGCCTGGAACCCACCCTGGACATGGCTGATTCATTAAGCCTGGGACAGAGTGATTCTGTTGTGTAGTCAGGCTCAGAACCAAAATTCTGACCATAGCAAGTCTGCACATCCTAAGGCAATAATCAGAAATGAAGAAAACAAATATGCATAGAGATGTCTATCACCAAACCATTTATAACAGCAAATTAGCGACTTGCTATTATAGTAAGTTCAGTAAACTGTGTTATATAAATGGACGGCATGTGGCTAGTCATGATTATGAAGATAGAGAATTTAAGGACATAGTGAATTTTTGCCTCATAATGTTAAGAGTTTACTGTAATGTAGGCTCCCTGGAGGCGGGGTCTTTTGTCTTTGGTTCACTATGCCCCAGAGCCTCAACCCAGGGTATCTGACACATAATATGTGCTCACTAAATACTTGTTGAATAGAAGAATAAATAACTTTAAAAAGGGTATAAAATTGCACGTATAATAATAGCCCAAGTATGTATAAAAATAATTTAAAGGTTGAAAGAAATACGCTGTTTGTTTTTTCAGAAAAAAAAATTAAACACCAAATAAAAAAATTTAAGTGACAATCTATGCTCCCGGTACCTGTTAAACAATTAGGTGGCTGGGTAACTCAAATTTTCACTGTGGAAACTGGAGATTTGTGAAAACATTTACTCACACATTCCCCTAGATCAAAAACCCTAGGATATAATCAGTCAGGCAAGGGTGGGAAGATGAATCTTGGCAGGAAAATGCCAGAGATGGGATCCAAAGGAACCCACAGATAGCCCCATGTGTCTCTGAATAACTTGCAATTACAACCTGGCCCCCCAAAGGCTTTCTAGAGATTTAACCTGACTCTTGGCACTTAGCTGTGCTTCTTGTCGATGCGGGGGGCACCCTGGTCTGTGTGCTTATCCCACAGCCATGGAAGCCTGTTGGGCACAGAAGGTGCGTGTGGTTGCTTGGTGATTGACTGGTTGATTGGAAGGAGGAAGATACGAATCTGAAGAACAGACTGTCAGTTCCAGATGGTCCCCTGAGGAAGAGCAGGAGGCGAAGCAGGAATCTCTGCCCCAGAAAAACCACAGGCTGTCAATTACATGCATCAGGCAATGTTGAGAAGAGGCAGAATGAAAGCAAAAAAAAGAATAAGTTATCCTTCTCAAATGTTCGGCTTTCGCACTTTCTTTCCTTCTCCTTTACCGACATGGGGGACATTTCCTGGATCCCTTGTGTCCACATTCCACCCTCCACGTGTCCGCACATCTCCTCATGTCTTAGATGTGCTTGAAGAAAAAACAAACTGGCTTTATAATTCTATTTCAGATTTCCTCCCCAAGCACCGTTCTTTCAGTAATTTTTCCTCTTTTATTTATTATTTTAAGTTTTTTTTTCTTTTTTGCTGTCGAAGAGAAAGTGTGGGTCTTTGCTATTAATGTTGTAGAAATACAAATATGTCCACCTCAGAAGGAGTCTTCATTAACTCCCACAGCCCAGAAAATTAAGGCACGCCTCATCAGGATCCGAGCTTGCTGTCGACCAAATTGCAAGGGACTAGTTGAGTCGCCGGGGTTCATAATGCTGATAGAGCGGTTTCCACGTGAATGAAGGATAAACAGTGATTAATTTCCGCCAATAAATAATGGTTTGAGGCCCACATTGAAAGAGGAACAATTACTTTTCCATTTTTCCTGCCAAATGAGCTGATAAGAGAAAACAGGGGAGCTGGCCACGTAAATCAGTCTTAATTTTATCTTCCCCATTAAAAAGCAGCCATTAAGACCATCTTCGGCTCATTTCATCCTCCTCTTGTTTCACTTTTTCAATTTGCACAAAAGGGGGGAGTTTGCTCGTCATAAAATTTCACTTTGGCCAACCTATCATTTGCATCTGGGCCAATAAATAGCAATTAGCATAAACATTTAAATCAGGAACTGGAACAAATTCTTGTTCCCCCAGCAAGCTGTTAAATTACAGTATTTGACTATATATAAGAAGCACTAAACAAAAGATCTGTGGGGCACGATTAGCCTCTTCCAAATAGGACATGGTTGAAAGAGAAATAATAACTCCAAACTCACAAACTTCTCACTCAGATCCAGGGTGTCTGTCTCATGTGGGCTGGACCTGTAGAATCAATGTTTCCTGCCCACTGGTGAAGTTCTCATCCAAACAAGTTTTTACCTCAGTTTTGTGAAGTATGACAGTGGCAGTAAAGACTTCCTTGGATAAATAAATGCTTTGCGTTATTATTAAAAGATGCATGAACTTGAGTTGTTTTGAGCTCAAATCAAAGTCTGTTGCCCAAATGACAATGAAATGCATATAGCAGGGAGATAGGAACTGGCTGCTTTGGTTGGTAAGGTGCCCTCCTGAGTTCAGAGGATAAAAGATTGTTCTGTGATCAAAATCTCAGTGTGGAAAGGTCCAGACCCATAGCTCATCCCGCCCAGTGCTCGCTTCTCACAGGGGCCTCTGGAGACAGTATGTTATAAGAGATTGGTTCTCTTACAGAACATTGTTCTCAAGGACAGAGACGTGACCCCACACTTGTCTTTATCTAAACTTCGTTACATGGTGGGCCCAGGCGCTCTCTTGACAAGTCAGAGGACTATGATGAAGCTTTATAGAGAGGTATTAGGAGGAAGAATAAGAGATGAGGCCTGGGTGACTGTCTCCAAACCAAGTATTAAGCCTGGCACCTTCTTTTCTCTTTAAGCTCCTTTTATCATCCACCGAAACTTAGTTCGTTATTTATGTACGTATGGCTCATTGAAAGTCAAGGTGAGTGCTTCTCCTGATTAGGCCCTAATTAATTTTGGCTGGAAACCCAGAGTGGAACAGAGTGGTTTTGATGTGTTTTATGGAAGCTTTCACTGGGAAGATTTGGGTTTACCAATGAGACACTATCAACTGATTCCAGTTTGCATATGTGTGAAATGTTTATTTGCAATTACATGCAACTCAGTGAGAAGACACTGAAACTTTGAATCAATTGTTCCTTATTGCTGTTTTTTGGTAAAATATTCTCTTATTTCCACAAGGCATTTAAAAAGGAAAAACATTTTGCCTGACTTCTGAAGAATTTGAACACAGTCAACCTGTTGTCAATTAAAAACATGAGAGCAATGCTTCCCCCATCTCCAGTACTAGCCAAATGTGAAATGACGTGGCTTCTATTTCTCCTAGGACATCAAAAAATACATCAACTCTCAGCTTTTCGCGCTTTACCATTTTGGTTATACGAGTGTGCATGGCCCTCCTTTTGGCTTGGCCCTTTCCCACCCCCACCAAACGAGACATCTTTTCGTGTTTATTGGCCGTTTGTATATCTTCTTTGGGGAAAGGTATATTCAAATTCGTTCTTCATTTTTTAATTGGTTATTTGTCTTTTTTTGTTGTTGAGTTGTAAGAATTCTTTATATATTCCGGACACCAGAACATTATCAGATATGCGATTTACAAATATTTTCTCCCATTCTGTGGATCGTCTTTTCACTTTCTTGACATTATCTTTTGATGCACAAACATTTTTAATTTTAATAGTCAAGCATAAGGGTCAGCCAAGTGGCTCAGTTGGTTAAGAGCTCGCTCAAGAGTTTGAGTTCTGAGCAACAGCGGTTCGAGTCCAGCCCGAGTTGAGCAGCCGCTGAGCTGCCAACAGGTAGCAGGATGGCTCAGCTAAAAAAACAAACAAACAAAAACAAACAAACAAACAAACAAAAAATAGTCAAGCATATATACTTTTTCTTTGGTTGCTTGTGCTTTTGATGTCAGAGCTAAGAGACTGTTGCCTATTCAAAGGTCACAAAGATTTATGCTTATGATTTATTCTGAGTTCTATCATTTTAGCCTTTAGATTTAGATCTTTGCTTAGTTTTGAGTTACTTTTTTCATGTTATATTAAGTAGGGATTCAAGTTCATTATTTTGCAAGTGGCTATCTAGTTGTCCCATCGCCATTTGTTGAAAAGACTATTCTTCTCCCACAGAATGTTCTTGGCACCCCCGTCAGCTATCAGTTGACAGTAGACATATGGGTTTATTTCTGTTCTCTCAGTTTTCTCCCATTGGTCTGTATGTTTGGCCTTATGTCACAACCACACTCTTCTGATCTGTCGCTGTGTAGTAACTTTTGAAATAGGGATGTGTGATGCCTCCAACGTTGCTCTTTTCCTAGATTGTTTTGGTTATTCCAGGGTCCATCCATTACCCTAGAAATTTTTGGAGCAGTTTGTCCATTTCTGCAGTACAGGCAGTTGGGATTTTGGTAGACATTTCATTGACTCTGTAAGTCAATGTGGAGAGTATTGTAATCATAACACTATTAAGCCTTCCAAGTCAGAACATTGTTCCATCTATTTAGACCTTCTTTAATTTCTTCCAACAATGTTTTGTGGTTTTCAGCTTGCAGCTCCCACGCTTCTTTGGTTACATTTATTCTGATTATTTTATTCTGTTTGCTTCAATTATGAATGGCCCCTGACCTTTTACTTTGGAAAATTTCAAATTTTCATTCAAATTCAAACCGAAAAGTTAAAAGAGTAAATAGTACAATAGAGTCCCGTATACCCTACTCTTCACCAAATTCATCAGCATTAATCTTTTGACATATTTGCTTTTATTTTTCTCTCTCCCTCCTTCTCTCTTCTCCCTCCTTGGAAAAATGTTTCTAAATTTCAAAACACTCACTTACAAATGAACATTTTAAACAATACCCTTTGTATGATTTGAGAACTGCTAATTTTTAAGAGAGTTAACGTTAAAATAATGCTCCTCAGCCTTTCTTTGATGATCCAGGGTTTCCTTCCCCTACTGAATGTCATCATTTTGAATGCTGAATATAGTTGTCTGGGCATGAAAAACAAGGATAGTTAATAATACCTCCAACTCCCAAAATGCAGATAAATTGGTTTCTCCTATCACATATTCCAGTGCCATGTATCCTGGGACAGGAACAAACAGCAAATAGATGGAAAGTTTTCTGTGGAACCTCAATAAGTGCCTCTTAATTATGGCTACAGTATTTTATGGGACAACACATGATGAGCAAAGACTCATTCAGAAATAAAATCACATAGTTTCACTTATTCATTGAATAAGTATCTTTTGAATGTGTATAATTACTGAGTACAGTGCCAGCTGCTAGGGGCTCTTACAGGGATGAACAAAACAGACCCAGCCCTACCCTGATGGAAGTTCTAGGCTAGTGACAGACCATGAGCAAACAAACAAACAAATATATATTGTTCATAATTCCTTTGCAATTATTTTGATATCTAGAAGGATATCAAAACAGAAAACATCTTCTCTGAAACCAGAAAGTCTTTCCATAATTCCTTTAGCATTAAAACCTTATCTGCATTGACGTGAGTCCACATTTGTTCCTTTATCCATTTATCCATCCATCCCACTTGGTGAGAATATTTGTCTCTTTCACTACAGAAGTATGAATGTGCTTGATGGCAAAGTGCTGAACGAGATTCTTTAAAATAAAGTTGATGCACCATACCATCTTTCTAAAATTAAAAAAAAAATCAAATTCAGAAATACACCTGGCATCAATAGTTTCAGTAAAGGGAACAGAAGGGACTATTTGGAAAAATACAGTATTTAAGTGGCAGGTATTACAAAGGTAACTATCAGGATGCAGTGATAACAAATAGACAGGGGTAGTTGGCTAGGGAGAGACTGAATCTGTTTGGGAGCCAAGCCTTTTAGAATCTATAAGCTAAGACCTGAAAAATGAGAGGAAGCCAGCCATAGAGAGTTGCTAGGAGGGGCCCGTGCAGGGAGGGTGATACAGGCAAAGGGAAGGCAAGTGCAAATTCTCTGATGAGGGGGAAAAAGGCCTTTTGTGTCTAGAAGGTGGTAACTCTCGGTACTTTGGGAAAGTGAGGAAGGGTTTCTTAATCCCTCCGTAAATGTAAGTCAGCCAGCCCTCCCTTGCCCCTGCCCAAGCTCTTTGAAGATGAGAGTCTCCTAGCCAATACGTAAGAACCGCAGGTGGAGGTATCATGCACATCCCCCCCACAGAAGGTGTATGCTGGAATAACAGACTTACCTGACTGGCTGGGGAAATCTTAGCAGACCATAAACATGGCTCTCAGATTGGAGTGTCCTGTGAGACAAATGGTATTGTTTCTCTGCCCAAATGGTGTACGTCTCACTAAAGAGAAGTCTTCCAAAAATGACTTGATGAACAGTTGAACTATTCCAGTAGGCCAAATTTTGGCATCATACTTAGGGACCTTTCACTGTCCCCATCCTCAGCAACCCCCCATAAATAAAGTTAGTTAAATTTGATTGGTGAATTGAAGTGGAAATTATTTCCTTACACATTAAGACTCTGTTTTATGAACAGAAATTCCTTTATAACTGTTAGAGGCTCATAAAAAAGTTATCAGAACATAGGAAGACATTTTACTGCCCACCAGGTTTTGAACTCCCCCAGAAAATTAAAAAAAAAAAAAAGACGGGCTAGGCTGCTAACATTTTGCATGTCTATAAAAAGAGTAGTTTTTATACAAACTCCTTGGAGTCTAAAGCAGCATTTCCATGATGGCAATTACTGGATTAAGAAGAAAATTCTGTTATCTGAATATAACACCTACATCAGCATAAGGAAAAGAAACTGATAATTGGCCAGATGTTTGACTTTTCACCTGATTGGTTATTTTCAAATTATTTTCTACCCCAACACACCTGAGGATTACAACACACCACCAGGTAGAGTAATTCTCAGGATGAGCGGGGACCTGTTCAGTTCTGAATAGAGGGGGGAGGCTGAAAACATCCCTCAGGTGACTCTGAGTAGAAATGAGACCTTTTATGAGGGAGCTGTTTCAGTGTCATCACACCGAAGATGACACCATCAATTATGGCATTTAAGTCGTCCATGTTCAAAGATTAAAACTCTAGACCAATTTTAAGGCTAGGCTTACATGAGCAAACTCAGAAAACTAGAGAAGAACAATGGGGGATTGATTGACTTTGATGACTGTGTGACAACATTGAAACAAATCTACTACCCTCCGCTTCTTTCTTCGTAATCAATTTGGGGTAGGGCGGTGCTCATTTAAGCAAGAAATCATTTCAGTCTGTACTTTGTTTATCTGTTAATTCACTCAGTGTGCATTTTGGTGCATCCATCTACTTTCTCTATTCTTCTGGTTTCTACAATTCCATATTATATAGCCCTGTGAGTTGCCAGTTTGTTGGGTTTATCGGGCATTTTTTAAAAATCTTAAATTGGTCTCAAAATCTAGCCCAATAGATGCATTTCATCATTAGGAATGTAAAACTAAATAAAAGTTAGTTTTTAATTTGAGAAGTGAATTTCCCTGATGCTTTTTTTTTAAGCCATGACATAAGTAGCTTTGCAGTTCAATGTTCTGTATATTTGTATAATGACATATTACATATGTGTATCTACATGTCCATGGTATGCAGACACACACAATTTAACTATATTAAACCAAAGATTACTATCCAGAATTAGGTGACTAATATACCTCATGAGCTTGGTTATTTAATTAATATCAAATGTTCCAACATAAAATAAAATATAAGAACTCTTACCCACACATTAACATATAATTTACATAGACAATTGAGAAAGATGGAATCACAAAAGTATAATATGCTTATAACTCTTTTCCCTTTACCTTGAGTAATTGTTTTGTTCCCGACCATGTGTGGGTGGGTTTCCAATTTCTAAGGTCTTATTGTATACATATCCAAATGGGAAGGTCTTTCTTGTTTCTTGTGACTCACAAGAAAAATGGGCGTAGCTTTATCTACGGGGCTTAGAAGGACTGTCAGTTAGTTCCAGAAATGACCTTGTCACCTTCCAATAGCAAAATCTGCCTGCAAGTTTTGTGATGGGCATAGTCCTCTGATAAGCCCAACAACAAGGTAAGATATTTTCCAAAAATTATTCCTCAGAAAAGAGAGAGTTGCCTTATAGTCAAAGCCTTAAGATCTTTTTCATATCCAAGGAATTTTCTCTCAATTGCTTCATTTTGAAAAGTAACATATTGTTGAAGAAAAAAAAAGATAACCCTCAATGACCTCGATTAATATTGCTGATGACAATGACTTAAGAAGAAAAAAGTCTAAGTATAACACAGCTTAGTAATTATTCTGGGAGCATAAACCACAATTACAAGTACTGTCTAGCATTGTAATCAAGTCTTATATAAAGATCACTTTAAAACGGTACCATGAATAGTCATGCTGTGAGTGTTGTATACTTACAAATGTATACTTACAGGATGAGTAGAAAGCCAAAAGTCATCCAAATGTAATCCAAATATTACCATAGTTTGGGATAATATTTTAAGTGACACTGTCATATGCAGATTTAAAGGTGTTACATCTCAAACAGCTTAGAAGAAAGTGCAAAGAAAGCCCCTCTAAAACTTTGATGACAACACTGACGCCAAAGATGCGAGGAAAGAGTTTAATATAAGATGGATGTGAAATGTGAGAGTAGGCAAGCATTTATTTTTAAAGTTGCTCTTTTAATGCCATGTATCTGTAAATCTCTGAAGTAAATTATATAAGTAGACATTTGAGTATTCCAAATATATCTCCAAATTATTTATTCAAGTTCAGTAATTATTTTAAAAGTCTTAACCATGAGATAAATGAATCTTGCCTTACATTTGAACTCACATTATATGTGGGCATAGATGACATGATGTTTATTCCTTTACATTTCAATTAAGCATGTTAACCTGTGCCTGACTCAAATAAGTTAGTTGTTCACTTTAAACACCAAGCATTATTGTCTATCATTTAAATCATTTCATGTTAATTGTAATAGCAGGCTATGTCTACTTTTTCTTTTCTTTCCTCTTACCTTTGCAAGTATATTTTAACTCATTGTGGTCAGAAGATAATGTGTTGGTCACTTAAAATGTTAATGCTTATAATATGAACTTTTTTTTGGAAGAAGGTACCCAGATTCAGCAAATAAAATGTAGAATGCCTGGTTACATTCCAATCTTAGATAAACAATGAATAATGTTTTAGTATAAGTATGCCCCATACTTGTAAGTTTATGTATTTTATAAGTTTATATAAACTTGACATAAGTTTATATATAATTTTTAGTATGAGTATGTCCCACTCTTAGGTTTACTTATAATAAATTATTATATAATAACATAATATTACATAATATATTATGTATTATATTACCTGAAATTCAAATTTAACTAAATGTCCTATATTTTACCTGACAACCTTTTCCTAGAGTGAATTAAGAATTTACTTGTGTTAGATTTAAAAGTAATGAATAGGAAAGGGCCGGCCGAGTGGCTCAGTTGGTTAAGAGCTTGCTCAAGAGTGCAAGCTCTGAGCAACAGAGCCACCAGTTCGAACCCTGGCCTGAGCTGAGCTGCCAACAGGTGGCAGGATGGCTCAGCTAAAAATAAATAAATTAATGAGTTGGAGAAATTGTAAGTGGGGCTTTCAGTATAATAATTTTAGGGGTAAATTTATTTTCTTGATTCCCAAACATTGAATAACGGGGACAAGACCAGCTTGTCTTACTGCCTCAGTACTGTATTCAGTGCAGAATCATCCCTTTCTCTGTCTTCATGATGTCTTCTCTCTCACAGCTGACATGTACACTTTCACTCTATAGAGCTATTTCAGACACAAATTGCATGAAGGATGCTGTATCAAACAAAGCAACGTTGTACAGGATGCCAGAAAGAATTGTTTGTGGGCCATGTGTTATTCCAATTGATGCAAAGTGCTCCGTCCATGGAGGAAACATTCCTCTCATGTGTGTGTTCCAGAAACATATAGAAAAAAAATCATAAAATTTGAAATTCTGTGTTATCATCATTCCAGCCCCCCAAAAAGATTTTTAAAAGGGGCAACACATAGGCGCTGGTGTTATTTCTGTGTGACATTAGCGCCTATGACTGTTGCACACACATTATAAGCATTACACCCGAGTTATCATAATCCCTGCAGTGCAACTTTTCATCAAGCAAGTTATGCCTACCTCGTGGGCACTCAGACCCCCATTGGTGTATAGGAGCAAAGTGCATTCCAACAATAAATGGCAGAAGAAACACTACGTGTCCTGTTGCCCCCCACACATGCAGGCCTCCTGGGTGGATCCGACTAATTCTCCTCCTCTTTTGAACCATCAGCCGGGCCACGTTGGCACAAAGACAAAAGTCACCCTCCTCCAGATAGCCTGTTCCTGGTTAACTAGACGAAGCCCACCCAACAGGTCGGGTGACCTAGCTTTGCTTTTTTGACAGTGCAAGTCAAAGTACTTAACTTCAATCACGGTCTCATTTACAAGCCACCCCGCGCCCCAAAATAGAAAGCGTGACACCGAACACTAATATGATGGTAATTTCATATTGTTTCTGCTTATGAATTTGTCTTTCCCTTATTAATCATCCAATAAAGCCCTGACACTGCAAAATCCTGACGTGGCTCAACAAACCATGGACTAAGGACAGGAGCACCCTAAAGGAAGAGTCGGCCGGGCCAACGGGAGACGCGAGAAGGCGTTATTAACACCAGAGGCCCATTAGCGTGCTCTCTGTTCACCTTCACTGGAGCAGTAAATGAAGAGCGCGTCAGCCGAGAGGACTCCTACCGTCTTTGTGCTGGTTGATGCACGGCCAAGCTGTAGTCATGTTGTAACGCTTGTAAGAAACAGATGTTCGTTCCCTGACAAATCTCCTTTCTTGATTTATTATTCATTTGCTCAAATCACAATGGAAAGTCTTTGGCCCATTAATTAAATTCCAAGCAAAATAAAATTTGCAGCAGAACTCATTACTGGTAAATGACTTTGACACTTCATCAGATTTGAAGGTAAAAGAGGCGACTTTAGGAAGTTAAAGGTGGAGGGAGCCCAGGCCTTTTTCTGCAACCACTGCAAGATGATAAAGATTGTGATGAAATTTTTATGTTAAGTACTGATCTCGGAAAGTTCAATTTTCTGCTCCCCACCCCAAGTCCCCGGACATCCACCACCCCGCCCCCACCATGATCTCCTTTCTGGCTTCTTTTAGAAGAAGGTCTGAAGGAGACACTTAGATTTCAAATATATTTATGTATGTGGATGTCATATCATGTTCCAAACACTAAAGCACTTTTTTTTTCAGTATGCAGAGAAGCTGGGTGCATTGTATATTTGATGTAGTATCTTTTGAATAAAGGTCCAAGGGAAATCTAATAATCATGAACGGCAGCATGATAAAGGAATTAAAACTAGGACTTGAGAACGGAGCAAAGGGGATTTTTATATCCTGATCCAGTAGGTTCGTAAAGGATGGGTGGGTAGAAATGTAAGGAAAAAGGACTGAAAGAATGCATCCTATTGTTCTATCACCAAAGGAGACACATCAATAGTATCAACTCTTGGTGGCCTAATCATATTTTTGTGGTACCTTAGTAGGCTTTTTAGATTGGAGGATTTAGCTGCTTAAAACAGTGGGCTTCAGGCTACAGTAAGCAGTTCTATTTCATCATCTCCTCCCTCCACTCTAGACTCTACCTGTAACTCTGTGTGGACACCTTGAAAAAAGCCTTGTTTTTAAGAAAGAGGTTGTATGAGTCAGGTATATGGATCAGTCCAAATCCATGCCCAGTGCAGTAAAAGTACTTCCAAAGGATGACTCAAGGGAGAAAAGCCCACTTGAGGGACAGGTGACTGTTACACAAGCTTTTAAGAATACCAGATTAATCTAGGACCTGTGTGATAATAGACATAAATGCATAAACGCGATGCTGTGTGATTTCCAGTCCTCATTGGGGAGAAAAATTCAAAAGGCAAAGTCTCCACAATACGTGGTCCCTTATCATGCAAAATGAAATTCTAAATTTAGGAAACATCATATATTGTCCAACTGGAATTCTAGCTAAATTACTAGAATGAAGAAAAAGGTCTATGCAAATTCTTGGAAAATACCATTACGACGGCCCGATTTTGACATCTAGACTAGAATTCAGTTTGAAATGAGTGTACCTGTGTTCAGCATCCCGAAGACACACAGTATCATGCCCTACGTTTTAGACTCCTTGCTGAATATCCTCTTAGTAGCATATGATCATAGTGAATCACGTGGTCACTTTTGCCTGTAAAAGCAGCCCAGACCTGTTGACTATCGGCTTCCTCTAAAGCATTTCATGCTGCGATGCCAAGTGAAAGAGTTCCACTGTGACACTGGTGAGTGGCAAGGCACTCAAGGAGACATAAACAAGCCAAGTCTGAAGGGCCTGGAAGCTCAGTGCTGCCAGAGTGAAGAGCAGAAGGAGTGGAGCCACAGCGGACGTGCCACCATATTTCTCGTTAGGGCGTCTCTTACTCAGAGGGCCCCACGTATGCCAATGGTCCAAACTATGGAGGAAGGGTACATTTGGACCTTTCCTTCCTGGGTTACTTCTTTGCCTCTCCCTCATATTTCCACTCCCATTGTGTCATGTTTTTGGCTAGATCTATGCACATCATGGGTCAGCGCGATCAGGAAGGGAAGAACGCGCTGGCCACCAGAATGTAACAGGCGGAAGCCAGATTCTCGGCCTGACCAGGCTTTTCAGTGTAGAGCCCTCCACGCAGAGCTGGTGTCACTGGGAGTTTTAACAACAACCCTGAGGAAATGAGCAATGCACCTGGAATAAGAAGACCAAGGCTTGAGTCCCCAGCTGGTCCTTATTAGCTGTAAGACCTCAGGCAAGTAAGTCACTTGGATCCCTTTGATATGCAGCCTGCTCATCTATAAAGCCTGGAATTTGTCATCCTAAATTCCTTCCAGATCCCACATTCTGGGATTCTATTCATTATTTTGAATTGATTTCAGTTCTTATCTTTGCGGTGCTTCAAGTGTCTTTGCTACAGGTAGAAATTCATATCTTCCAAAACGCCAAATTACATCTAGTGGTTAAGACCATAAAACCTTTTGGTTAAATTGCTCCTTATGAATGGTTCATGATGTAAGAATGTGACTTATGCTAAAGCAAGAAACGAAGAGGCAAAACAAAAAAAAATTTTCAGGGTGTAATTTGTGAGTACAAAAGTTGACTTCAGGTGTCACCTTGCAGAAGTCATTAAGCCTCTGGGCCCAACTTTTTGTAACATGGAATAATAACTTGGATTTCTACAAAAACCCAGTGAGCAGCCCTCAAAGCCAGGATGCGACAAGGCAGTTTTCCAGCAGCCAAAATAGTCTCTAAAACAGATGATGGCTTTATTTTTTCATGCACAGAAAGACAGACACAAATTTTAGAGATCAGTCAATGATCCAGCAAAGTTTTTTCCTGCACACACACAAAAATAATAATTTTAAAAATAATGATGCAAGTAGCCAGAACACAGGAATGTTAAGTGTAATCATTCTATCAAGGTTTAAATATCAGAAGCTTCTCACGCAAAGCCGTTTGAGCAACATCTGAAGCACACATACCATGGGCAGCAAACAGCCATTCTACATTTAATTAGGCAAAGAAACTTCAGCGGAATGGGTTAAAAATTGCCACTATTTCACAGTGAGTGATTTTCTTAACCCCCAAGGGTTCAAATTACTTTGGCAGGAAAAGCAATTATGCAATTAATAGGGGAAGGATCTCCAGAGCTCTGTAATTTGCAAAGAGGTAAAGGTTCCGCGCTGGCCTGCAGGGGACAGCTGAGCTCTGAAGCTTTTTGCTTTTTCCTTTCTTTTTTTTTTTTTTTTTAATTTTGACCACACCCGAAATAAAAACCAAGGATATTTTAAGGAGTAGGAAAGCACAACAGCTCAGATAATGTCCCTGCCAGTATATTCATTACAGGCTCATCAGAGTGGATGCCTGCAATCGGAAGATTAAATACCCATTTACCAGGATCAGAAGAGAGTTTGGTTTTATAATGTATTGTCCTCTATTCCCCGGGAGGCTGCTTTGTTTGATAAAATGCTGAGTGTGGTGTAAAAATATCCCTCTCTCTGTAATTTGCACTCCTTTCTATTTAAAGCTATTCTTGCTGCAAACGAGAATTGAAAGCTGCTAAAATTAAGTGGTGTCAGTTCTCAATGACACTTTAATGATAGAGCGCTCAGCAAATGAGATGAGAATGAATTCCTGCATCTCTGCTAAAGATAGTAACCAGCCCCAAACACTGTAATGCTCCAATGGGGGGCCACACTTCACCTACTTCATTCATATTTAGGAGAACTGCAATAGGGGAGCTATCATTTAAATGGCCATGAAAAGAAAGGTGAAAATAATGGATGGACATTGGTTCGAAGCAACTGGGACTTTGTGGTTATAACTCTTAAGATCCTCTTTCTGACTGAGCACCCGACTTCTGTACCAAGACACACTCTCTTGTGGACATAGGACATTTTATGTCAAGAGAGTATGTGTCCCATGGACCTAGAAAGTCCTCTCTGATACTGTGACCAAAGGGACATGAGGCTCTGATTAGTTTTATAGAAGGCACTACAAATACTCATTCAAATCACTGGCTTGACATCCTTTGTATTGTCATGTTCTGATAGGCTGAAGTGTCTGAACCACTTTTGCCACGTGGCATCATTCACGGACATGACACTACGCTCACTCTGGGTGGAGACGGTCTGGGGCGATAGCACCAACCCTCCTGAGGCCCCCTCATGCGTCAGACAACACCACACAGGAGGCCCATTGAATAACACACAGACCCAGCCGAACCATCCTTCCAACCCACGGTCAGGTGATCATTATCATATTTAGAATCCTGGGAACTTAAAGTTCAAGGCAGACTCACCTCAATTTTCTCTCACGGGCATACAACTCAATTCAATGGTTAATGTCAGTATCTAAGACTCCACAGGCCACCCTAGGAAATGACAAAATACATATATGTGTGTGTGTGTGTGTGTATATATATATATATATATATATATATATATATATATATATATATATATAGAGAGAGAGAGAGAGAGAGAGAGAGAGAGAGAGAGAGAGAGAGGAGAGAGAGAAAATAAAGTCTTTAAGGTGCTTATAATCTACTTAAAGGGACAATTAGACAAAAATGAAAGTATCTAGACAACTATTTATTTCAAAGTAATACATAGACACATCTGTACCAAGAAGGCACAGACTCTACAGATGGATAAATTTGAGCAGAAAAGACCACTTTGAAAGGGAAGAGGCACTTGGTTAAAAATGGGTTTTTGGAGGAGGTGATCTGGGAGTGGGCCTTAAAGAAACTAAAAACCTGAATAAGAGCAAGGAAGCTGTTCTGGCAAGGAGAAAACATGGAGCGAAAATACAGAGGAAGTGCCCTAATTGGCCCAGCATTCTAAGGAATAATGAGAGATGGGTTGGCAGTCTAAGGTACACGTTGCGTGAATACCGTAAGTGGGCAGCTAAAGAGTTTGAATGTGATCTGAGTAGGACCAAGACGTCACCTTAGATCCCTGAGCACCTTGTGGATATATTGTAAAAACTCACTGAGAAGCATACGGGAAAGCGAGTAGCACTGTGATGCCTGGCAGGAAATGCACAATAAATGTTAGGATGTCACGCCGTTTCTGCATAGGGATGGGACATAATGAACATGGCACTTCAGGAATAGTGACCTGTGCAAGATGAACCCGAGGCAGGGAGGGCTGTGGCTAGTGCAGCAATCCAGCCAGAGGGGGACAAGCACGCCTCACCGTGGAGAGTATAGACCATCTGTGACTAGAGTGCTAAAAGGCTGCCACCTGCCACTGTAGCAGTCTGATGGACTTCGACTGCCTGTATGGTGCTGGCCAGGCGTCTTCTGGACAACGCATCCTACTGCAAAATGCAGTTCACACATGTTTCTCGAAATCACAGTGCAGTTTTAGGAACGGGCAGATGTGCCACACAGGAAGGAAACCGAGGAAAATAGTAAGGCCATTGACTGCTGTTTATGCGAGGGCTTCATTAGCTATCATCTAGAGGACCCTGGAATTTCCTATAACATGGTGCCATAAATGTGTTTGTAGAAAAGCCTTCTAAGTTTTAAAATGGATATCTGTGTTTAGAATCATAACAGAAAACACTGAAACAAGTTTATTTCTGCATCTCCCAAGAGCGCAGAGATGTTACCTGCCACCGTGTTAGCCTCCCCTAAGCGCCCACCTTCTCTCTTTCACATCCATCCATCTCCTTGGCAATGATCAAAGAGCTTCAGCACGTTATGACTTTATGTAGCTAAGCGCTAGAGATACGCTTGACACTGTGCCTGTCATCTTTTGCTTTAAACGACATCGGTAATCAAAGTGGTTACACGTTCTTTTCTTAACTTCAGAAAGTGAGGGACACCCAAGCGAATTGCTTTGTTTTGTTTTGTTTTGTTTTGTTTTGTTTTGTTTTGTTTTGTTTTGTTTTGTTTTGTTTTGTTTTGTTTTGGTTGACTTGTCTATAGCTTGGATTTATTCAAACCCATGGCAATTTTTTTATCAACTTCATTGAGGGATATTTTATGTATTATAAACCATGTTTTACAGTATGCTTTATGTGTGCAATTCACTTAAAGTGTGTCCTTGTCACATACAGTTCAATACGTTTTGGCATTTGTATATATCCCTGAAACTAACACAATCAAAAAACAAATATTTCCTTCACACCACCACCCCCCCAAATTCCCCCAGCTGCTTCCCAGCTCATCCCTTCCCCCACTCGCAGCCCTATGCTGGGGCTCATTATATACTAGCATGCCTATACATTAGTTTGCAGTGTTGAAGAATATTGTATCAATGGAATCATACAACTTAGAGCCTTCTCTGCCTTGCTGTTTTCACTCAACATAGTGCTATTGAGATTAATCTAGGTTGTAGCATCTATCAGTATTTATTGTATGAATAGCTCCATTTTGTGTCTCTGTTCACCCATTGGTGGGTGTGTTAATTTCCTAGGGCCGCCTTTAAAAATTTGCCACAAACTGGTGGCTTCCAGGAACAGAAGTGTATTCTCTTATAATTCCAGAGGCTAGGAGTTTGAAATCAAGTTGCTGAGAGGTCCACAATCCTTCCAAAGTCCCCAGGAAAGAGTCCATTCCATGACTTTCTCCTAGATTCTGGCTGCTGCTGGCAACCGTTGGAGTCTTCACCAAAGGGTCAGACATGTAAGCAAGTCCTTCTGGACCCTCCAGAGCAGTCCAGCCGCTGTCTGAGCAACAGTGAATGACATCACTCGGTGCTACATGGAGCCCAAGAATCTTCCAACTGAGCTCCTCTCAAATTCTTGACCCACAAATCATGAGAATATAGTAAAACAGTCGTTTTCAGCCACCATGTTTCAGAAGCAATTTATTATTCAGCAAGAGATAGCTGGGACAATATCATTAATTAATCCATTGAGTTTTACAAGTATATTTAATACTATCTGTAAACCTGGGCTCTGGTGATTTAAAAACCATTTAAAAATCTTGAAATATATTTTTCAATTAATAGCTGCTTTTCAGTTTATGGGTATCCTAATATCTGGTTTGTTTAAAGAAGGTAATTTCTAAACCAAAATAAATTATTTCTTGAAGTGAGCCAACCCTTAGAGAGCTGCATGTCTGGGAATTTTGAGTCTGGATGAGTCAGGGGAACTTTCCATCTCCGGCCTTTTACGAGCCCAATTACGAGCTGTGTAGCCTGAGAAATGCATTTAGCTTCCTGGGGATTCTTGCAACCCATGTGAAAAATATTAGCTTAATTTCCTGATCTACTAACCTTTCCAGCTACTTCTGATAGTTTTTCAGTTGACTCCCTTGGATTTTTTTTAGTATCAACTTTCACTATCATCACCTCCAATTAATTTCTCACTTTGCAGCCTGTGATCTCTTGGTGTTGAGGAAAATAGACTAGATGGTTGCATTATATAAGGTGTTCCCCTTAAGAAATGAACTGAAATGTACAGAGGACACGATTATTTCTGACCTTATGATTTAAAAAAATACGTATGCCATTGTAAAATCCACAAAACGTTTTTGTTCTGTCCCATTCGTTCATCTATTCAGCCTGTCAGTACTGACTAAAGGACTGCAGCATCCAAGGTTCTCCCTAAGGCCAGACATGGTCCATGCTCTCTGCAGATAACTGTGGGTACGGGCCGGATGGTGGGGAGGGGTGTTAAATAGGTTCCTGAAATAGAAATTTTCAGGCTACCTGAACCCTTCGGCGGGGGTTTGGGACAGGCCTACCAGAGGAAATCAAGTTTAGTCTTAGATTTAGAAATGATCATCAGTTAACCAGGTCAAAAATGGAGAAAAGAGGGTTCCAGAGAGCAGGGACCGCATATGCAACAGATTCTAACATGGGATAAAGCATAGGGCGTTTCTGAGAAACAGCTCGTGGGACTGGAGCAGAGGGACAGAGAGCGTGAGTCAGATCACACGGAGCCTTTAAGGCCATGGATGGAGCTTCACTGGAGAGAATGAGAAGCTATTCAAAAGTGCAAGTAGGGGATGCTCTGATCAGGATTAGGGTGGATATAACAGAACGGGAGGACAGTAACTGGAGCCAGCACATATAGACAACTCTTTCCAGGAGCTTTGCTGCAAACGAATGGCTGGTGGGGAAATGGAGTAGAGCATATTTTTTAATGCACGTTATCTTGACGGGCTGTTATGGTAGCTGTATGCACTGATCAAAGTGCATGCACATTGGATCTAAGTTGTGCAGATCACAGCACTTACTACACAGAGAAAGAATGAAACACCTGTTGACTGACCGGAGGGAAACATGATTGCCTAGAGGATGCATTGGTTAAAACTACTTTGGCCACAAGTAACAGAGCTCTCTGAAGGCAACTTCCAAAAGCATAGTCGATGACAGGAATGTAAGAGTGACTTGCAGGATCAGAAGGTACAGGTGTATTAATGGTTGGCCTTTGGAGCAGTTGGGAAGTGGGTGTGGACACCTTTAGAACTCATTTTCCATCCACATCCCTCTGTATGTCTGTCCATCTTTCTCTTTGTAAACTGGTGTTCTGTGCACCTTCTCCATAAGTGGGTGAGTGCGTCTCCCATAGCATCCTCCTCTGTCTACCTGTCCTTGGCCCAGTCCCCAAATTAAATTCTCTCATTAACCCAACTATGTCAAGGGCCTGCCTCTGAAACAGACAACTGAAGCCATAGGGATTGTCTCATATCGTAAGACTATAGCAGAAAAAAAAACGCCTGTGAGAAGGAGTAATTCCTAGGTTATGTGGACGCTGAGCCTCGGGTGGGCAACACAAAGTCTGAACATGGGGCAGATGAAGAAATACGGATACAGCAAAAGGAGGAGGAGGGGTGGCATTTATCAGCTAAAACAACCAATCATTTATACATGTTTATGAAATTCACAAAAATGCGTGCCCATATGTGCATGTGTACATGCATATATATGCCTATGTACATAAACATACATGTCGATTGGACCTGAGATTGTAATATATGACTTTACTGGAACATCTATCTTGTAATTGGGATTTACCTAGGCTTATAGTAAATTCAGGTTTTATTCGATGAACAGTGAGTTTAGACCGGATAGAACTGGCTGGATAAATGAGGAAGCCTCAGTTGTTGCCCACATTCATATCCAGTTACACATTTTCTGAACGAGGAATATTGAGCTACTGAGAACTGAAGCGTCATGCATAGATAGGACTTTTTACCTGCTTAACAGAAAGGACAGAACTGTTTCATTTACTTTAAACCTTACCATCTTCATAAATACTGCCTAGTACTAAACTTCTCTAGAAAACACGTAATATCCACACAGATAACTAAGATATATCTGTAAGGAGCTCTCTTTATCTTTCAAGATGAATGAGTGGAAATCTTTAAAGATGAATGAAATTACAATTGTTGTGTGAGCTAAAATTTAAAATACATCATATACGCCTTTCGGTTGACTATGCTTGGTAAACAACTATCTGTTTGATTTGTAGCCATAGCAGCACGTTTATAAATGTAAGAAAACTAACCTTGAATCAAATGCACATTACAAGAGAAGGGGAAAGCTGGGACCGTGCTCCATGGCAGCTTGGAGCTTTCTAGAAGCATCCACAGAGCAGAGGAGACAGCACGTCACCCACACCCCAGTTCCCTGAAGCTCCAGCTCACCCTGCAAGTGGCAGTTCATCCTCTTCAGACAGTGTGAAGAGACAAAACAAGAATATTCTCTTCTCGAGCGTGTCACAGATCAGCCTAGTTAACAGAGCTTCATCTTTTCTTATATCTCCCATCACATCTTATTAGATGTAGGATGCTATTATGCTCCTTAGTTGGAGATTTAAAGTATCCTTTTCATAGCTAATGCTACAGGTAAGATGTTAAACTGTAGACATTTTAGAATAAAGAATTAGACTGATCTCCCTAAGTATCATGCTAGAAAAAGTATCAGGATTTCATTCACATTTATTTTGAATTCCAAACTGACTTTATCAGCTCTTCATAATTGACCTGGTACTTAACTCTCCCTGTACCTCAGTTTCCTCTGTTTAAACAAACAAACAAACAAAAAAGGTAACAATAGCTACTTGGTGGAACAAAACTAATTTTGTTTCCAAAATTAAGTTAGGTAATTTATACAAAGTGCCATCTGACTGTTGTTACAACAGAACAAAACAAAATGAAAAAGTATTTTTCCCCTTGTCTCCACCCTCCATCCTTACCATTTTCTTTCCTACCCCTCGTCCTGCCCCAATCTCTTCTAGTTTATGGTAGAAAAGGTTAAATTACATATATTATGCAAGATGCTCAGAACCTCACCTACCTCCAAATCTGTTTTTCAGTCCTCAAATCCTCTCATTTCTTACATCATATTTAACAAGTGATTTCTTGTTATTAATGGATGATTCTAAGCAAAAGTAAAGAAACTATAATCAAAATATCCAAATTCTGCCCAATTCATTCATCACTTTCTCAACTGTACCAAAACCCAATTGTTAAAAAGGAAAAAAAGAAAGAAATTATAGCTGCCATGAAAAAAACAGAAAACACAATTGTTTGTCTTTTAACTAGTTCAGCTAAGAAGAAATCTGAGAGAACATTCATATCAAAAACCACAGCAGAGATCTCCACATAGATGATAACTTTATTTTAGTTGTAAGAGTCTCGGTTGCTTTATGAACAGTGCACACTAAATAGTATCCATGCTTTTTCTCAATACTCATTCACTACTAAATTTTACTTACTATACAATACAGCCATGCTAGTTAATAAGGGGCACACACACACACACACACACACACACACACACACACATTTATATTTGTGACTGTATGAATAACAAGTGACTTACAGTCCTGCTGTAAGTCTGAAAGTGAAGACTGACAGAAAAATCTTGTGATATAAATATCACAATTAAAATATCAGCATACATTTTCATGCTATGATTGACTGCATTTCTAGCACTGTTTGAGGCAATACAAAGATAATCATAATCATAATAAAGAATCTATACAGCCTCAGGAAGTTTATAATTCCTTGTAATGCAGTATGAATTGTTCTATATCAATGTGGTGTTTTTAGTCGGTTTCATTTTAATATATTTTTTGTATTAAATCTAGCTTAAATTCTGATGTAATACCAATAAAATTTCCTATTTACATAATAAGGAAATAAAATGTATGTGTTGTAACTAAGCCAGTGGTGTTCATTCAAGAGTTTGAGCCTTTAGAAATGGGCAATTCAATTTTTTTTTAAGAAACTGTAAAATTATTTCATCAGGTAAAATTGATCCAAAGAATTTCAGCTGCTTGAGTTCCTAGCCCCAGAAATGGTATTGAAAATTTCCTAATTTGTATCAACAGGTATCTGGGGAATGAAAAATAAAACAGGATGCCAGAGGCTATTTTCAAACATATAAATGTTTAACTGACTTTTTATATTTTCACTGTATAGTGTGACTGCATAGACACAGCCAGGCAGTTTTTTATTCCTGCACAAGCTCCTTCTATAGTATTTACTAAATCCCCTCAGTCAAACCGATTTTGGCTCCCTCTGTCTTTATAAATGTGCAGAAATTATATCAATTACATGTAAATATACTTCCAAAGAGTCCAGGGACCTAACTGTATGATTCTTTTTTTTTTTAATTTAAAGTTTATTGGGGTAACAATGGTTAGTAAAGTTACATAATTTCAGGTGTACAGTTCGGTAATACATCATCCACGTGTATATCACATTGTGTGTTCAGCACCCAGAGTCCGTTCACCTTCCATCACCATATATTTGACCCCCTTTACCCTCTTCTTCTATCCCCCTCCCCTCTTACCCTCTGGTAACCACTAAACTATTGTCTGTGTCTATGAGTTTTTGTTTATTTGTCCTGTTCCTTTGTTGTTTTCAGTTTTGTATCCCACATATCAGTGAAATCATATAGTTCTCAACTTTTTCTGTCCGACTTATTTTGCTTAGCATAATAATCTCAAGTTCCATCCATATTGTCACAAATGGCAGTATTTCATCTTTTCTTGTGGCAGAATAGCATTCAGTGAATATTTCCTCTGGTATGCTATGACCAAGCACTGTAGAACAAAGGCAGGCATGGTCCCTTCCCAAAGAAAGCTTTTAGGCTAGAGAGAACCATTCGTCCAATAACTATAGAAATGCATGGAAAATGCAACAACGGGAAGGGCTATGCAGCAGAGGCTTGAGGTGCTAAGGAAGCTCACGTTAGTAGAATCTGACCTTGTCAAGGAGATCACGGAAGTCTTTTCTAAAAAGTGATGCTTGAATTGAGTTCTGAAGAAGTTACTTCAGAAAATAGAAAATTCCAGGGAGAAGAAATAGCAATATGCACAAGCCCTGGATATGCAGGTCTGGCAGGGCTGGGACAGAGAGAGCTCAAGAGTGACCTTTGTTAAAAGGTTGCTAAAGAGGTGCATTCAGACAAGGCTGTGTAGCCCACTGGAGGAATATTTTCTTTAACCTTAGAGAACTGTGAAGTGCTGCTCGCTTTAAGTGATGGGATGGCATAATCAAATCCACATTGAAAGACATTACTTTGACTTCTGAATGGGAACAAAAGTGGATAGGGACCAGAATAAATATTGGTAGGCCAATTAGTAAGTAGGCTATACAATAAAAAATATGGTGATTGTAGATACAGAAAAGTAGTTACATTATTAAAAAAACAAAAACCACCAGAAGTTTCTGATTTGGTCCATGACCGTGCAATTGCTATCAGATCTCTCCTTCTGCAGTAAGCAAGTGTAAAAGTGGACAAAATATATGACACAACTGTTTTCAGGTATTAAACAACAGACGGAACTTGAGAGGAGGGAAACTCGTGAAACAAGCCTCATAAATGATGCAGTTCTGAATGAGGACACTTTCCCTACTACTAGTGCAGGAGGCAGAGCAGCAGACACACTGAATTGAGGAGAGAGCAGAATTTGAGGCGGCTGCAGTGGCTGGAATTTGTGGGGCAGGGTACCTGAGAAAAGGGAGTGGCGCCGATGTGAATGGACATAATGGTGTGGAACTCCTGTGCATATTTTACCACAATAAAAAAGAGTGCTCTTTCTTAAAAATAAAAAGGAATTATTTAAGGGTTGGCGAGAGGTCACATGGGGAGTCGACCATGTGCCCTGAAAGGCTAAGCCATTCATGAATGGGAACTGTGCAAGCACTAAGAGTGACAGCTGTGGGACTGAAAGCCAAATGGTAAGATGGGGGTCATACAGGCCTGGGAGGCATTGGAGGTCCAGCTCAGCTAGGGAAGAGCAACCTAAGGAGCCTCTCATGCATTTAATTGAGGCCCCCCAAAAGCCACAGTTTAGGAATGAGGATATTGCCACACCCAAGGGCTTGTCGAAACCATAAGAAATTGACCCTAAGAACAACAACAAAAAAGAAACAAAGATTGAGAAGTTGAAAAGGAGCTGCCAGTAATTTGTCTTGCAGAGCAAAACTACATTAAAATAATTAAAAGAAGCTAACATAATACAGAATCTCTACAACATATCATCCAAATGTCTAGCAGAGAATAAAAAAAATTCTAGATACGCAGGAAAATATGGCCCACAATCAAGAATAAAAACAATGAATAGAAATAGAATTTGAGATGTCTCAGGTATTGAAATTAGTAGGCAAGGACTTTAAAAGAGTTATTATACGAGTGGATATGTTTCAAGGCTTAAAGGAAAAGATAGTTACGATGAGTGAAGAAATAGGGATTCTCAACATAGACATGGAAATGATAAAAAGAGAGCCAAATGGAAAAGTCCAGAGCTGAAAAAGATAACACCAGAAATTTAATAATAATAATTTTTTTAAAATCTAAAAGGCTTAACAGCAATATGAACACAAAAAAAGTCAATGTACTTGAAGACAAATCAACAGATATTATCTGATCTGAAGAACACAGAGAAAAAAGTCTTAACACACATACACACACACACACACACACAAGAACAGAGCCTCAGTTACCTGTGGGTCAATATGTAGAAATGCAACATACAGGCATTTTGAGTTCCAGAGGGAGAGGAGAGGTGAGGCAGGAAAAAAAAAAAAAAAAGACTTCGAAAAAAAGTGGCTGAAAATTTCCAAAATTTTCAGGATAATACAAAAAGAACCATATAAGCACATTATAGTCAAACTGTTGAAAATCAAAGATATAACAAAAACTTTATAAGCTTACACCTTAAGAAGCTAGGAAAAGATGAGTAAGTTAAACTTAATGTATGCAGAAATAAGGAAATAAAGATAGCAGCTGTCAATGAAATAAATAAACCAAGAGAAAATTAACAAAGAAACTGGTTCTTTATAATGAGTAATAAATCGGTGAATTACAAATATCAAGAATGAAAGATATATTACAAACATTTGAAAATATTATGAATAATCAATACATTTGACAACTTAGATAAAGTGAACAAATTCCTTTAAAAATACAACCAACCTAGGGCCGGCTGAGTGGCTCAGTTGGTTAAGAGCTCACTCAAGAGTTTGAGCTCTGAGCAACAGCAGTTCAAGTCCAGCCCGAGCTGAGCAGCCGCTGAGCTGCCAACAGGTAGCAGGATGGCTCAGCTAAAAAAAAAAAANGCTCTGAGCAACAGCAGTTCAAGTCCAGCCCGAGCTGAGCAGCCGCTGAGCTGCCAACAGGTAGCAGGATGGCTCAGCTAAAAAAAAAAAAAAAATTAAAAATACAACCAACCAAAATTGACACAAGAAGATATAGAAAATTCAGAATTGCCCTGTATCTATTAAAAACACTGAATTCATCCTCAAAAACCTTTTCACAAAGGAAGCTCAATGCCTAGATGGTTTCATTGGTGACTTTTATTCAATAGCTTAGAAGGAATTAATACTAATTTTCCACAGATTCTTTTAGAAAATAGAAGAGAAAGAATGAACATGTCTTAGCTCATTTTATGAGTCCAACATAACCCTAATACCAAAACACTCATAAAGATATTTCAAGGAAATAAAAGAAAAGACCAATTACAGCTATTGATTCCTCATGAACATAAATGCGAAAAGGAATGAACTGCTGATATATATATATGATATATATATATATATATATATCATATATATATATATGATATATATATGGCTTTATAGTCATATATAATAGATATAGACATATATGACTATAAATTTCAACATCATATTGAATGTAATAGACCAGAAAAAAATATATATTCTAAAATTCCTTTTGTAAAAAGTTCAAGAAAAAGGCAAAATGAAATCTAAAGTGAGAATAATTAGAGCTGTGGTTTTTTGAGTGGTGTAAGAAAGAGACGGAGCGTAACCAGAAGGGGCATGGGAGAACTTTCTGGAATGCTAGATATGCTCTATATATTTAAGGAAGTGGTGATTATCCTGATATATAGATGGAGAGATATTAATAGATAATAGATACATAAAATAAAAGATTCATCAAATCAGAAACCTGAGATCTGGGCATTTTCCTTTATGAATGTGTTTTTTGTTGTTTTTTGGTGGTGTTTTGTTTGTTTGTCTGTTTGTTTTTTAGTTTCAGATCTTGAAAACAAAACGATCAGGGTTTGGTGGCCAATTTCATATGGTGTGTGTGGAGAAACACGCAGTCATAAATGAATAGAGATATTCAGAAAGAAAAATGAAATTGGAGAAAACTTTTTACCTGCCCTAAAACTGCTTAAATTTTTCTACCTCACACTGTATAGATAAGGGAAGGGATCTAGAACCCATAAGATAGACTCTTAAAGGAATTCAAAACCAGTAAAGGAGTCATACACATGTATAGTTCTTATGTAGGCAACTATATAATTCATTCATCCTAATTCACATCTAACAACACCCTACAGGAAATGGAATAGGTTGCTGATATCCCGTGCTGCCAAGCATATTATTCTGGAAGCTTGCTGAAGTCCATCCACTATGAATTGCTCTGGCTTCTCAACCCCACATTCTGGAAGTTTGTTTGCTTGCTTGCTTGTTTGTTTGTTTGTTTGTTTTGGTAAAATAAGGCCATGCACATGGAAAAAATAATTATTGCAAAAGAAGGGGACATTAAAAGAACAAAGGGGCAAAAATAGCATGGGAAAGTATTGCTTTGTAATTCTCCTACCTATTGATTGATAGAACTGGCATTTTTCAAGCTCTGTCACAGCTGCATTATAAAGCCGTCACCCCACAGGATATTGATGAATATGCTAAAATATGCAAATAACCCGAGAGCTCATTTCTCACAAAGTTTTGGTTAGTGAGAATGACTTGAGTCCCAGAGGGAGGTCAGAAAAGAGTAGGGGTCAGCCTTGGCATTCCTTGGGGGAGGCGGAGGGCCATGTCACCCCTGCTGCTCTTTGGAAGTTAGGATAAGTTACAGGAACTGTTCGCCAGCATCCCACACAGTGTGGGACAGACATCCACATCATGCCCCTCCAGCCAAGTGGAGAACACAGACTTAGTATAAAGAACATTAACAGTTTTATTCCATAAAAATCCACTGTTGAGGTGAATTATCTTAAACACGGTTGCATCCGTGATAGCTTGTAGTTTTCTTTTTTTAAAAAAGCATATAATTCAGAGATATCTAGTATCCCATCAATATCGGTACAGGTATGAGAGAGTAATATCATTTATTAGCCATTTTTGTGTATATAAAAGTAAGATGACATACAGTATTAAATTTTAAGAACATTAAGTCAATGAACTTAGCCTTGCTATCCCAAACGATTGTCCCTTTTAAGTTGAAATTGTTTTAGAATGGTAGACCCAGAGGCAGAAATTGAGATATGTGTGTCTGTCTTTCTCTATTGTTATAAACAATACTCTTTAAACTTCCTTCTTTGTCTTTCCAAGTTTTTGTTGAGTTAACCTGCAGTTTTAGATGTGGGTTTTAGTAATTAATTTTATAACCTCCCTATCCTTCAGGAATCATTTTGCCATTTGCATTGTGCCAACAAGTAATGTGCATGGAACTCTATGCCAGTATGCCCAATACTGGCACTGGGTTAATTCCACATTTTATAGTTCCATTTCCCAGCAGTATTTATTTCTAATCTGTTTCTGATTTTTTAAATTATTTTCTATTATTAGTTTCAGGTGTATAAAACAATGTAATAATTGTACATTTCACCCCTCACAAAGTGATAAACCCTCTCCCCCAATCTATTGCCCCTCTGGCATCTTATACCACATGGACACATGTCTTATCAGGGAGACCACTTCATGGACACTGTAGATGCCTGGCCACTGTGCTGTATACCTGGAGTGTTCCTGATTGTTAAGTCCTTATTATGACTCATTTCTCAGTCCTCTACAGTTTAACTTTGGGAGATCTTTTTTCCAGAAAAGTTTGAAAATATTGGGTTGTCGGAAAAGTTATGATGTATTTTTTTCTATGTTTTTCATTGCAAAAATGCATCATGACTTTTTCGACAACCCAATAGTATATTTTTATTTAGTCTTTTTATGTCTGAGAATCTTTCTATTGCTTTTGCATATAAATAAATGAAAAATGGGCAGGATAGAGAATTCTTGGGTGATGACTCTTTCCACCCAAATCTGGGAAGTGTGTTCCAGGGGTTTCTAGTTAATTTAGTGCAAGAAAAAAATCTGATACCAAAGGGATTTCTTTTTCCCTTTGGCAGGAAATCTGTTTTAATTGTGTTTCTTTTTTTTCCCTGGTCTGAACATATATAGATGTGATTTTCTTTATTCTTTAAATTCAAACATCTCACCAGCTGACACAAATGCAGATTTTTTTTCATTGGTTTTCTCTAATCCCCAATGAGCACTATCTATAGGATTTATTTATTTATTCAACAAATATTTATTGCATACTTTTTATGTGCCAGTCACTGTTCTAAACTCTAAGGGAACAGTTATAAAGAGAAAAGATAAAAATCTCTCTCTTCATGGAACTTGCCTTCCAATGGGATAGAAATGAAACTAAACAAGCCTTAGATTGTACTACATGAAATTGCCATTTTTGCAGGTCAAAAAATGGTTTAATATCAGCTATTTCATATGCTCAACATGTTAAATTTATAATAAATAAGACGGTGGTAAGTGCTAAGGAGCATCCTAAAACTGGATAAGAGGGTTGGTGGGTACCTGGGAGAAAAATGGAATTTCATTCCATTGGAAATCCTAATGGAAATCCTACAAGTACCTGGCTCTACCTGTTCTAGCTCCTAGTCAGGTAGCTCCAACTGTTTTTAAGTTTACTCTGCCACTTGCATTTTTTTTTTCAAATGTTGCTCTGATAATATGACCTAGTTCTCTTTGCTCAGTTTCATGCACTTGCCTCCTCTGCCTGAGTTGTTCTTTGCAAATCAGTTGGGAATCCCAGTTCCTCCAGTTCTGGTTATTCTTACTGGTTTTGTTCCCACTAGTAATTAACCTCATGCCCTACTAGTTCTTAGTACTGATTGTGGATATTCATTTAGAAGCTTTGTAAAAATATCAGTCCCTGGTCTCATCCCAGATGACTTACAGCAGAATTTCCAGAAGTAGAGGCCCAGTGTCAATACCGCTTAAAAACTACCCCAGGTAATGCTAATTTGCTTAAAACTTTGAAGAACTTCATGAGACCCCACCCCCAGATCTGATATTATGAGTTCTGAGGTCCAGACTGAACATTTCATGTTTTCTAAGTGATTCTACTGTGCAGCCAAGATGAGAACAACTGGTTTGAGTGGAATTGTTGTAGCCATAACCTATAACAGGACCCAAGAGAACACACCGAGGAAGAAGTCACTGATTTGGCAGGTGGATGGGAGAAGGGAAAGACATGAAATACAGACGGGGAAATTAACGATAACAACAGTTAAGTGCAAAGCACACAGTAAGCATCAGATACTTTGCTAAGTGTTTTGCATATATTCACTCATTGATTCCCCACCATAATGCTGTTCTGTTCTTCAGTTTAGACAATAAGATTAAGAACAGATATCTCAAGTATTTTGCCCGAGATTACACATCTAGTAAGTGGCAAGAGTGAAGATTTAAACCCAACCTGGCGAGAGCTAAGAATCCATCTTCTCCATCACTAGTCCAGACTACCTTGCCTCTAGGTGGTTTGGAATAGCTCCAAGGCTATTTTTTATGTAACACTAAAAATACTTGTGTCAAATTAAAGTGGGAACAAACCTGCATTTATAATTACCTTTCTGTATATGGTTGGTACCCAAGATAACCCAACAACACAGTTGAACTCCATGTTCTCACCTGAAGAGGATTCTGGGAATGTAATCATATCCAGAAGTGACCTGCATGATGGCCCAAGACTGTGTTTTGCAAAGGTGCCCTTGAAGACAGTAAAAGGGGTCTATGAGATATTGTCAGTATTTTTAAAACCCTAATGGAAATTGTATAAGTACCTGGCTCATTTTGAGCCAGCACAGGCCAATTAAGACGCTAAACTTGCTTTTGGCTGGAATTTAGAATTCAAAATACTAAAACGGGTATCTCCACTAGCCTAAAACTCTGATTGCCAATTGTAAGCATATTCACTTATTTGATAACAGGAAAATGACTTTGTTATTATTGGCAGGTTTAGCAGATACAATCTTACACAACACCAGAGGAAATAATAAAAGAGAATTTTTTGTGAAAAGGACTAGACAGCAATGATAAATGAATTTTCTAGTGAGGAGAGAGCACATTAGCAACCAAGCTGTTCACAGACTCTGCTCTTCTTCTTTCTAGCCTAGTTATTTATATATATATTTTTCCATTTAGACATGGAGGGATATTATAGGAGAATTAGTAAAAATGATCTTTAGCGAATTTCTTAGGATACTTGCATTTATAAAGGACAGAAAACAGAGCTCCATCTTGCTTAACCAAGAAAGAAATGTGATGGCTCGTGTCACTAGGATGTTCAGAGTCATGTGGCAGAGGCTGGGTCCAGGCCATGCATACCCACGCACACGCTTTCTTCCTCTCAGATTTGCTCTCCCCTGGAGTGGGGTCATGCTCAGGCAGGTTTCCTCATGTGTGGCAAATAGCTTCACTAGCCACATGTAGGCCAGCTGCTGAGGAAGAAAAGAGAGTACTTTCCTGAATGTTCCAGAAAAAGATTCCAGGAAAGCATAGACAGTGTCAGAGACTGAGCGAGTCAGCCCTAACCTGATTCAGGAAGAGGCATTTTCCCCAAAGACATTGGCTAGCCAAAAGCTCATGTCTATTCAAGGGGAGAAACTCTAGTTACTCTGGGTGATCTTAAAAGACAAATATCAAGGTTAGACTAACCCTGTCCATTCAACACTATGTTCTGTGAAAGTTTTCTTGTTGACCAGAATCATATGAAGTCTCCAGTGGGAGGAAATTATGTAGTTAAAATCATAAAGCCTCCTACATCTTGAGGCGCATTACCTCCGTTCATACCAAGTATATTTTTTCAGGTCTGTAATTTTAGGAAACGTGTTACATTTTTTTAAAATCTTGGAATTTTGACAAGCTGCTTTTGCATTACATATTGTGAGCCCGGTATTTATTCTTTTTTGTAAAATGAAGAAGAAATTTATGAGATTCAAATTTGACCTGTATTGAATCACTCCGAGCTCATTATCAGATGATGAGCCACACTACTGTTTAGCAACTGGGATATTCAGATAATCGTTCTCATTCTGGTTTAAGGTGTGTTAAACCTCATTTAATATCAGAGTAGGCTAAAAGCAAAGACCAGGACCATGTTGGAGTTTGTGTTTCGGTGAGCATATTAAAAAATAGAGATGAAGACCCAACAATAAGAATTTCTCAACACTTGTCATTTCTCTAATTTTCTTGAAAATGAGCCTCCCCTGGTTTCACATGGTATCTTTCACCTTCAAACTGTCCTTTTTCCTACAGTCCTGCTCCTTTAGAAGATACATGTTTACTTAGAGAAATCTAATTTGTGTTTTGTTAATGTGTGCTGTCTTTACTTGCTATATTACATTAAATGAGAAAATGAGAAATAGAGTTACCCAAAAAATCATCTTGAAATCGTTCATAAGCTATCAACATGGGACTCCACATACCAATTTCCTTCTTGCTTCATAACCATCCGCAGCACTAACTTGACCTTTACCTAAACAGGACTATAATTGCAGTTAAGATTATATAATTTACAATACCAACAAAAAATTACTTTGGAGGAACTGCTACTGGGCACAAATGTCTCACAGCCATTAAGTGCGTCATTCATCTTGAGAAGAAAATTATTCTTACTCCCGTGGACATTTCTAACATAAACTATAGTACTCTCTGTTGGCACCTTTTTACGTACCCATTAATCTCAATAGTAAAGAAGGCCCAGTCTCACCCACCTACTCTCTGAAGTTTGGATGTCACTACTGTGTACAATAAAAATTGTATATTCATGAACTCCATTTGTTTTATGTCCTTCTCTCTGTCAAAACCTCCCAAGCAGCATATGCTTTGCTCTGTGGAGAATAAAATCAAATTTGTCTGTCTTGTCATATTGTCATCAAAGTGATAGTATCACAATTAGATTAACATTTTGTGAAGGAGCTGAAGGGAGGGAAATGAAATAGGAGCACATTATAATAAAACCCACTTAACCCTTTCAGTCACAAACCCCTGTTTTTTCCTTTAGCACCCGGAGGCAAAGAAGGCAATCAGACTCTAAAATAAGTGACACTGTCAAATTATTATGATCTATGTTGGAATCAAATAGGTCAGTTACTAGGCCTTCGAGGTACATTTTCATTTGAAAGGACCATTAAGATTTCGTGACAACAACAATCTTAAGAAGTAAGACACTTCCTGGGGTTCTTGAAACTAATCAGTTTGGGATTAAGTCAGCAAGAATTGGTCCGGAGTGGTGGGTGACACCATTTGACCCTTAATATAGTATCACTCATTGAAGTCGTAGGCTCCAACTCAAGGAAAATGTCACATCCTGTAATGGCTAGGTCCTAGGAAATTTGTTAAATTAAAATTTCTCTATAGGACATAGACATTTTAGTTTCACTCTTCTGAGAGCTTAAAAAAAAAAGTCTATGAGATTCAAAGAGAAAACTTTGTAAACCAGAAGCGAGGCATGAACTAAGAATGGGTTGCAATTAGATAGCAATTCTAGTGTCACTTGGTCTTCAGACAATTTTCTTCTTCTTTCCCATTGTGTGGAGAACAAAAGAACGACACATGCAAGAAGGCACCGGTGATAAAATGGAACCTACGCCTAGTTTTTGCTTTTGCAGGGAAAGGGATGAACTAGCTTCACTAAGGGCTACCGGGAAAGACAGGAAAAGTCATCGTCCCACTGCTCACGAGGGTGCTGGGTAAGAGCTCTCGAGTCCCTGGGGCTGCCATGAGCCTCGTGACCTGCACTGATGTTGGAGCATGGTACCCTCCTCGTGACCTCTTTCCGGAGAAGAGGCGTGTTTAGAGGATTAAGAGTCACAGGTCATGCAGTAGCCATATCCCCAGTCAGCCTGTGCATCACCTTGCCCCATCCCAGAGCCGACTCTAGCCTTCAACTTCTTTAACATCACAGCCGTTACCAAGCAACCTAGCACTAAGTCACGTACTGTGCGATATTATTCTCTAATTAACTTGTATCTGTTGGTCTTGCCCACCCCTCTTGCGTCATTTCCTACCATTTCCCAACAACCCCACAGGTCACACTATTTCCCTATGTCTCAACGGTTGCCTTTCTCACACACGCCTCTGTCCTTTCACGCACACCTTTGCTTCTTAAAATGCCCTCCCCTTTTTAACTGTGGTTCGCTTGTCTTCAAGCTCAAGTGTCACATCCTTAAGGAAATCGTGCATGTACCCCACCTCTGGACTTTCATGGCCCCTGTCGCAATTTCTCCATAAAACTATGATGATTAGCTACAGTTCCTTAAACTATAAGATATCCCAAACAATAATATTTCTTTATCTCTATTATATATGCCATTACCTTAGCTCATAGAATGTACTCATCAAAACAAAAGAAAGAATGAATTCATGAGGAGTATATCCTAACACTTATGAAAGACAGTGATGGTTTCTAGTATGCCAGACACTCACAGAGGCAAAGTCATATATAATGAAAACTTGTTTCATGTATGGATTTGGGGTTATTTACTTAAATCAGGAGACTATATGGTGCACCTCGATTTGAGCAGTACCGATGACCAGAACTGTTACCATTTTATTCTTGGGAGATGAAGGAGTTGGTCCAACCAATGGATTGGTTGGCAGTGGATCCAGTGACACGGATTTGTCACTGGCAAAGCAAGTAAACTCAAATAATTTTGATTATTAGGACATTGCTCCCTGAAAACAGGAGTGTAGTGGCATGTAGAGTTTTGTCTTGGTTTGAATTCATCATTATCTTAAATCAATTTATTGAACAATAATAATAGTATTTTAAATATTGAGACTTTCCTATGAAGTTTTCATGCGTTAACTCATTCACTATTCAGAAGAACACTTTGAATTAGATATTACTATTAACCCCATTTTATAGATAAGGAAACTGGGTCACAGTGTGTCTAATGACATGCTGATCAGATCTTGAGATGACAAAGATAAAGAAGGAGTTAGCTCCTGGATCGTATAGGCTAGCTTTCAACAGAGCTCAGTAGACTGGAATAATGAATGGAAATTTCAATTACTGTGGTATGGGGAGACTTTGACAGAAGTTTGTTGGCAAAAAAAAAAAGAGCTTTTATTAAATACTTACCAAAGATCCCAAATAATGCTACTGTTGAACATTAAGATAAATTTCATAAGTTTATTTACTGACTCTTCTTAAGTCCCTTAATAGCCAAGTTAATTTGTAATATTTCTCCTTCTTGGAGATGGAAGTCAATAATTTGACACCAGATGCATCAGAAATTTCTGCACACAGAATTACTGAAGCCAATCCAAGTGCTATTATAACATTTCATTACCATATTCCAGGATAACCTGCCAATTTCAACTCTTGTCCTTCAACTTTGTCATTCATCATCCTTAATGATGCAGTTTCCCAGTCTTGGAAAGAGCAGCTGTCAGGTTTACCTATAGGACACCCTCCTCAGTTAATTCTTCTCAGGTGGTGTTTCCTCACTCAAAGTGTGTCAGGGATCTGAGGCAATTTACAGAGATCCAAATTCAATACCACTTGAGCATCATCGTTTAGATCATTTAGAGAGGAGTATTTGGAACTTTTAGGCACATTTTGTATGGAAAACTGTAGCAATTCTCTACTCCATTTTTCATGAGTAGAAATAGTCTAACCAAATAAGCAACTTACAATAAACCTCCTGTGTTGCGAGTCATTTTTTAGACCCTAATCCTTTTCATGTGTCTCTCCATGGCATCATCTCCAGTGAGGCCTCCAGAAACCTTACAAGAACAAGGAAAGACACACTTATACCTCATAACTAACTTTATAGGTTAGACAGGTCTGAAAGGAGAGGTCTCAAGATGTTCTCAAGGGTAGTGATGAAACAGCAAAATATGAAACAGCTCTCTTCAAACCACTCTTCAAATTCATTTGAAGACATAATAAAATGATAAATTGTTGCTTTTGGTTTTCAAATAGTTTATTATTTTAAAAATATCTATGCTTTCTTTTAATTCAAACTATTGTTATATTTCTAAATAAAAAGATTGACTAAGTCTTTAAATGATTTTAGAAACAATACTCTCTATTTTTAAAAAAAATATTTGCAACTGGATAGCCTATACCAAATTACTCCAGTAAGAACTAAATGAAACATCCAACTAAATGGAAGGTATTGTCTTCTTTCCACTTCCCTTGATTATTTATCAATAGGGATTCTAATATCTTATGTAAACTATAGCATCTTATATCAATTATAATATCTAAATAATATTTAATTTAGATATTACTATAGCTATGATATCTAAAGAAAATATATCTATAGCTATCTATATATATTTGTATAGGTATACATATACCTATAGGGTTATTTCTTTTCCTTCTTATAAATAGTTTTCATAAGTTGTGGTTTTCAAGAAATTTATTCATTTCACCAAGTTGATTAACTTATTGTCATAAAGTTATTCCTAACATTCCAATATTCAAATTTTGCATCTGTAGAGTGTCAGATGGGTAATAGACTTATTGGGGGTGATCACTCTGTGAGGTATCTAAATGCCTAATCACTATGTTGTTTTGTGCACCTGAAACTAATATAATATTGTATGTCAACAGTAATTAAAAAAATAAATTTTTAAACTTTAAAAAAAATATATGGAAGGCAGAGCATCTGCCCTGTGATGCACACTTGACAACCTTTTTTTTTAGTTTTTACTCTCTTGCTATTTGTGGTACTCTTTTCTCTTCCTAGGGAATGTTAAAGCGCTTTGAAAAAAAGCTCCTTGCACTGTATTTAGTTAAGTGTTCAGCGTATAGCTATTTTTCTGTGCTCCATTTGGATCCTTGGACTCACTGACCTTATGAAATAAGACTGCCAGGGTGTTCTAGTACCTACTGTCATCACGTGGCTCCTCTAGCCTGGTGTGTTGGTCTCTCGTATCTTTCTGGTAAGAACCCCTAACTCAATCCACACCTGAACTGTTCAAGGACATGCTGTTGACACTGTGGTGTCTAGAAGTCAGACAGACAGCTTCGGGCCAGAGAGCTACTGTAGGAAACTATCCACATCTACCTAAATTAGAACCGACAACCAGCCCTGGATGTAGAACTCTAGATGCCTCAGTTTGGGACATCACAACCTAGCTAAAGAGGCAATTGCACGAACAGAGTTTTTCTGTTTCTTTGTTTTGCTTGGGGGCAACCTCCTCGGCTGTCCTTTGTAAAAATGTCTATTTTAAAGGAAAATATTTCTGATGTTCAGATAGTGAATCAAAAGTCATTATTCCATTCTAATGTCCTAAGTGACCTGAACGTAGCCCCTGGTTAGTGTATACGCTGCAGAGATAGGATGGGGCAAGACTGGAAGTATCTGTGACTCTCCCACTGACTGGGCATCTAGCTTTCACTAGATGGAATTTATGTGGTGGAAAAAATGGGCTGTTATGAATATACAGGACACATTTATAAATTCTTATCTCTTAGTTTATGCTAATGTTTGATTGTTTTATCAATGATACCATGACTTTTGACAAATGTATAGTCAGTCTTCAAAACAGGGTGTCTGCTTTCAGAGGGTTTGCGAGACTCTCTTAGGAATAACCAAAAATAATAATACCGCTTTTGTTTACAGGTATTTTATGGATAAATTGTCAAAAGCTTTACTGAGCTTTAATTTAGGGATTGACACTGCCTATACCTTGGGCCCCGATGGGACCCCTAGAAAACATGATACAGCCTAAGAGAAGAGTGGAAAAGCTATAAAATGGAGAGCTGACAGCATCAACCCTTCCCTCTTCACTTCCCAGCTGCAGTATTTGGCATTTTCTGTGCTGTAGAGTGTTATCGGTATGGTTAATTTTATAAAAATGAGTCCTTTTAGCATCTTCATATTGTACAAAATTCAGAACACTGAAGAGCATAGAGTATGAAAAGTGGACCTGCCCTCTTGTTTTCAACCTCCAGTACTCACCTTGGAGATGATCAGAGGCACCATTTTGTCATGGATTCTTCCAGAAAGATACTGCGTATATACAGCAAGCTGGCATAGCTCCATAGTCTCCTGCCTGCCTCTGTCTTTCATAGAAGAAAGGGCAGCAACCCATACATATTTTGTACCTTAATTTTTTTTCACTTGGCTGTGTCATGGAAATAGTCCGGTATCGGTACATGAAGAGTTTTCATGTACTTTTTTTATGGCTGCAGTCTTCCTTTATGTAGATATACCATGATCAATTCACCAGTCCCCAAGTGATAAGATGTTCATGATGGTTCTAGTCTTTTGCTGTTGCAAACACTACCGCATTGGGTAAATTTTTTTTGCGTGCCATGTTAAACAGATGCTAATATGACTGTTGGATAACTTTTTAGGAGGTTGAATATCTGCATCAAAAAGTTGGTGTGTTTGCAATTTTGAGAGATAGTGTCAAATTAACTTCGTAAATGTTGCACCAATTTACACGCCTACCAGCAATGTATGAGAGTGTCTGTTTCGCCATAGTTCTGCCAACAATAAATATCTTTGCATAATTGGAGTTTGGGATTGAAAAATGAGTATCATGGTTTAGTAAGATGAGCCAAGGATGACCATCTTCCATTTGGATCTATCTTTGTTTGTAAGGTACCTCTTTCTCAGGAATGATATTCCTCAAAACTCTGTGCTAAAATAAAGGCCTTAAAACCAGTTCTTCAAATACTATATCACAAAGCATTAACCCAAAATTTTCAAAACTAATGAAGCATATTCAACCATAGTTCATATGGTATTGTGCTTCTTATAGCATCAATAAATAACACTATATTTAAATATTGTTGATCTCATTTTTATCTTATCCCTTTGAAAATTTGATTTTATGTAGGTTTTACATGCACACTATATGTATGTATGTTTTATAGTAAACCTACTATCAGATATTAGAGTAGTACATATAATTTTTGAGTAAAATTTTTTTATATATGAGAGCTGCTCATATACAGAGATGTTATCTTAAAACGTGTATACATTTTTTGGGCACCGTCGGCATATACATTTTTTCTCCTTAGAAAGGATTATAATGAAAAGTCTACAGTCTTGACTCTTCCCTAAAATGACAAGTAGAGTAGAAAGAAGAAGGCTGATCCTCTTTGTTTGAACCATACCATTCCTGAGAGGGAGGATGGAGACGTTTTGTGATCTCCCTACGTGAAAATCTCACGCCTGGCTCCCACAGCAGACATTTCCTGAAATGATAAAGAAGTCTTCCAGCAGCTGCTCCTGGGGGCTGTGGCTCTGGCCAGGACTTCCTTCCTGTCCTGGCAGCAGCTCCTGACCACAGTTCCTACCAAACACTAGTCTTCCTTCTCCTCAAACAGCTCATGGGTCCCTCGGTCCCTGGAGCCCTAAGTACAACCTCTGAGGAGCATCTGATAGAACTTCCTAAAACAGTAATTTGGGGTCAGAGCTATTTAAAAATCTTTTTCTTGATTTTTAGAACTTGGAAAACACAGAAAATGATAAAGAAAAAAGTTAAATTAACCAAAATGAAAAATTATTAATTAACCATAATATCACAATTCCAAGATAACTGCTATTAACTTTTTACCATGATACCATCCAGCCTTTTTTCAGTATAAAACATAGGATTTTGTATAATGGGATTATATAGCATATATCGTTTTGCATTCTAATTTTTGCCCTCAGTGGAATGCCATATTCCGCACGCCACTGAAAGTACTTTCTAAATACCTTTTTCGTAACTTCTTAATAGATCATTATATGGTTAAAGCTCCTTTAACTGTCTCACCACTGTTGGATGTTTGGGTTGTTTTCAATGGTATACTCTAATTATGTCCAATGGACATCTTGGTACAATAAATCTTTGTTAAAAATCCTAAATTATATTTCAGGTTGAGTCTCCTTGATATTAATTCCTGAAAATAGCCATACTGTATTGATAGCTCATAAGCCATGGTCACTTTCTCCAATTCCACCAGCAGTTCCACCTCACCACACCACATTCATTCACTGCATATTCACTGCTCTTATTCACTGCTAATTCAATAGGTTAAAAAAAAATGGAACTCAATGCTGCTGTAACCTGTATTTCTATAATCACTAGGTAGATTGAAAAATTTTTGTACATTTTTCTTAAATAATTTTTATATAATAACAATAACACAAGCTTACTGCAGGAAATTTACAAAATAGAATAGTATAAATAAAAACCATTTGTAATTGCTCAACTGAGACTGTACTTGTTAGCATTTTGGTTTTTAGTATTCAAATCTTATTCCATTGAGAATTTATATATAAATTATTATATAATCTATATTATAATATAATTTTTATATAAAATATATAATATAATATATAAATTATATATTATATAGTATATAAATTATAATAAATATAGTATATTTATTATATATTTACATAATTGATGATATGGTATATATATTTACATAATTGGATGGTATGTATATATAATCTAGGAGCCTATTTTTAATTTACAACATTTTTTCTGTTCTTAAAAATAATTTGAAAATATAACTTTAAATAGCTACATAACATCTTATCCATTGAATAGACAATAATTTCCTAAAGTATTACCATTTTGTTAAGCATATAGTTATGATTTTTATTATAAATAATGATATTTCCTTATTAATTTATTTGATCACAAAATTTCATAATGTTTATTGGCTGCTGTACTTTTGCTTCTATGGATTATCAGCTTACATCTCTTGTCTTATTTTTCTTACTCATTTGTAACAGCCTTTTAGATTTTAAAGGTATCAATCCCTTCTCAGTTATATTTATAACAAACGATTTTCCCATTTAAGTCGTTTGGCTTTTATATCCATTTACTTGATATGCAGAAGCTCTAAAGTTCTATTTGATCAAATTTATTTATGCATTCCTTTGAAATTTTCTCTATCGCTTTTATGCATTTAAAAAAATCTTTTCCAGTCCAAGCTCAGTTAAACATTCAACAATATCTTTCTATTTTTTTTTTCTTTTCAGCATATTTACATTTTACATTGAACTATTTATGTTGAACTTGTTTGGAAATATGGTAACTTTTTTTCCAAAATAATTTTCAAAGTTGTTCTTTAGGATAGGGGAGTCATACATAGAAGTCATCATATATGGTGAAACTCATGTATAGTCAAAATTACCCATGAAAAAAACCTTTATATAGCATCCAAAGTCTTCTATGCAAATATATAGTCTCTCTATGAGTGTAGCATAGCCACTGTCATCACCAGTGTTGGAATGATTGATATTTTTTAATGTACGGCACGTGGCAGATAAGCTTGGGTTAGTATTCTTTAAGCTCTAGAATGTCATGGATACAAGAGATTCTCATACAGTGAGAGACTCAAAGCAACTGAGGCAGAAGAAACACGAGGTTCCTATGTCTCTTTCACTCTCACTCACAAATGAGCAAATGGTCAAGTGTGGAGTAGACGGCAGGTGGAAATCACCTGTTGTATTTAAATTGTATTCTCTCTTCAGTTAAGTTTTGTCCTCCTCTGCTTCCCTCCTTTAACATAAGATAAAGATGTGTATGATGTGATTCTGCTGTATCACCTCATAGCTATTCAGACTCCACTAGCTGTGACTTAGGCTAATCCGTGATACTACACGTCTCTGCCCTCTTGGGCTGCTCCTGAGCTGGACCCCACGCCTCCCCTTTCTCAGACGTAAGCCTTGGTGGTCCCTGAAATTATCCTCCAAGCCGTAGAGTTCCATCCTAGCACCCAGCACTTCCCTGTCGCTATCAAGTGTTAGAGAAAAACTGGAAGTGTACAAGCCACATACTCAGTTTTAAGTTTCCTACTAGGCACATTTTAAAAGTGAAAAGAAATGGTGAAATCAATTTTAATATGTCTTATTTAATCCAATAGATGAATGTGGTCAACATGTAATCAACATAAACATTATGGAGACATTTTACAACCTTTTAGAAGTATTAAGTCTTCAAAATCTGGTGTGTGTTTGACATGTAGCACATCTCAATTTGGATTAGCAACATTTCAAATGCCCAGGGGCCATGTACGCCTAATGGTTACTATACGGGACAGGGCAGACCTGGAGGACTCGCTAACAATCCTAAATTCATCATAAAACTCATGAGCCTATGTTTCCTACAAGTGCTGCAGATGCCCTATATTTTCCAAGCCAGATTAAAAAGCTAACTCCTCAATGTCCCCATGCATCACCATTTACAAAAGTAAGTTGGAGTAAGAATGAGCTGCTTATTTCTTTTCTTTTCTCCTCTTCTGTGTAATTCATTTCTTTTCTCTCTATCCATATCCTCCAAATTCCATCACTTTGTGTTGGTAGCAGCCCAGGATCCAGTGAAATGGATAATTCAAAGACTCAAGGAAAAACACAGGACAGAAACAGGAAGCCATTTTATTTCCTCAGTAGCTTAAAATCTATTTTCCCCCAGTATGTATCCCTTTGTCCAATTCCAGAAGAATGACAGACATAATTTCATTGTAAGAGATATTTGTGGGACAATCTGCATTTTTCTGACTCTTACTGAATTTAGGGTGGCAATCATTACTAAATATACTTTCTACGTTTGCTTATTTTTAAAAGGAGCATGCAAATATAGCTTTTGCTGGCATTGTTTTAAAATAAATAGAAAGCTCTCGCTAAACTTTCTCATTATTCCGTAACATGTTTTGTTAGAAAAGCCTGTGGTAGTATCTAAAATTGTGTAAATCATCAGTTTTTAATCTGGCAGGAAGTAGATAGTGGCCCATTAAACTTTCGTAATTAAATTTTCCCTGTACTCCCCCATAGAACCATTATCTGAGTTTTCTAATTAACACAAGAGGAGGGAGTCAATTCAGATTGATGGGATCTAGAGCTATCCCCTTTCATTTTAATGACCTTTAATAAACTTTTATTACTATTGATATTGATAATTATAATCCACCCTTTAATTCTGCAATGTGATTCTAAGGACCTTTTCAAAAATTGCAAAATTCACCTTTAAAGCTAGAGTAGACAGAAGATTCCCCGATGCTGTGCTTTTAAGGCGGTGACTTCAGGTGAGTTGAAGGGTAGGTAGGCATCATGTCAGTAGCTCTCCTTTCTTCCATCCACAGTGCAGGACCTCAGTTTCTACTTAGTCTCCTCATTTCAGAGCACAGCTCCCCCCAACAATGGCGATCAGGCTGAGTTGGAAGGAATTTCATGATAAACAATCCA
>NW_017731395.1:1251831-1252910 GCF_001890085.2 Hipposideros armiger
TACCCCTTTATGATAAAAATTATCAGCACACTGGCTATGCAAGGGAACTTCTTCAACCTGATAAAGGGCATCTGTAGCTAACATCATATTCAATGGTGAAAGACTGAATGTTTTTTCCCTCTTAGAAGAAAGCAAGGATGTTCAATGGCACTCCTCCTATCTGACATTTCTCTGGAAGTCCTAGCCAGTCCAGTAAAGTGAGAGAAGGGTAAAAAAGCATGTAATCTGGAAACAGAAGTAAAAAGTCTTTATAGATGATGTGGTCATGTAAAAGGAAAACCATAAGAGATATACAAACCAGATCCTAGAACTAATAATTTAGCAAGGTTTCAGAATGTACGATCAATGAATAAAAATCAGTTGTAAAGTAGCATCAAAACATGAAATACGTAGGGATAAATTCAATAAGTTATGTTGAAGACTTATACACTGATGATTCCCACAAAGTATCGCCAAGATAAGTTAAAGATCTAAGAACATGGAATAACTTCTTACATTCATTGACTGGAAGATTCAATATTGTCAAGATATTAATACTCCCTGAATTAATCTATAGATCTAAAGCAATCACAATCACAATCTCACTGGGATTTGTAAAAGTTGACAAGCTAAGTCTAAAATTTATGATGAAAATGCAGAGGATCTAGAATAGCCATAGCAATTTTGAAAATAAAAGGACAAAGTTGAAGGACTTAAATTACCCTGATTTCAAGACTTTAAAATTGCAGCAATTAAAAGAGTGTGGTATTCGTGTAAGGATGAACGATACTAGAGAGTCCAGAAGTAGATCCACACATATATGGGCAATCGATGTATGACAAAGCTACCAAGATAATTCGAAAGGAGATGGGTAGTCTTTTCAACAAATGGTGCTGCCTATCCATGTGCAAAAAATTGATGTTCATCTTGACTTCATACTACACAGTGAAGTTAACTTGAAATGGGTCATATACCTAAACATAAAATGTCTCAAAGAAAATATAAGTGAAAAGTATTTTTAACCTTGAAGGAGGATAAATTCTTAAATAGGATACAAAAAGCAGAAACCAAAAAAGAAAAAAAGTTATAAAATGGACATC
>NW_017731395.1:1254416-1255583 GCF_001890085.2 Hipposideros armiger
CAACAGCTCAACCTGGAGCTGGGTTGCTGTGAGTCACTGGCGGCGGCATAGGCTTCAGCCCCTGCTCTAGGCTTACCTTAAAATGTCAGAAAACTTATCTTTGAAATAATCAAACCGATCCTCAATTAATTTATCTTCTGACCAGAACACAGTCCAACATACTTTAAATAGATACAATAAAATCTAGCACTTAATAACGTATAATTCACAATATTCAGCATCTAATACAAATTAGTAGACATACAAAGAAGCGGGGAAATGGTACCCATAACCAGAAGAAAAGTCACTCAATAGAAACTGACTCAGAGATGACAGGGATGATAGAACAAGCAGACAAAGACTTTGAGCTGCTATTATAAATATGCTCAAGGATTGAAAAGAGAACATTGATTCCCTGAGGAGAGACATACGACACATATAAAGGAACCAAACAGAACTTTTGGAGATGAAAGATAGAATATCCTAAATGAGAAATGGACTGTGTGGAATGAATAGGTTTGACCCTGCAGAAGACAAGATTGGGGAATTTGTGTACCTATCAATAGAAGTTATCCAAACTGAAGCACAGAAGAAAAGAAAAAGTCTGCAAAAATGAACAGAAGCTTCAGTGATTACAGACCTGGGTTTTCCAAAATCCTTATCCTTTCAAAACTTGGTAAGTTAGCACTGGTTTGAAGAGTCATTTTGCAGGAGATTTGGAAGAGAAATAGAGCTGCAGCCATATCACATGAGAGGCTGATGCGGGCACACTGGGTGCTGTGACTGTGCACACACAAGGTCACTGTGTGCGAGCTCATCTTCTTCTCACAGGGAGGTTGCTGGACCCCTAGCTCCTTTAGCTCCTACTGGATCACTTCTTACCTCGTTTCTGAATCCAGAGTGCGCAGCCCTGGAAGCAGCAGCCAAGCTTGCAGCTTCTCCAGTTCCCTCCAGATTTCTTCCCTCGGGTTCTTTGCATCCTTGGCAACGATGGGGCAGCTGCCAAACCCATGACCCTTCCAGCTCACATTGATTCCTCCTTCAGGTCCTCTGACACGTGGGACAGTCCCAGCGCCAAAGATAGATGTAAGAGCTGCATATAAAACATTTGCCTGCCCCCACGATTACATAAAGTTAAATTCCTATAATAAAGAATAAATCCCATATTCTATATGATTTACAGTGGGG
>NW_017731395.1:1258338-1259276 GCF_001890085.2 Hipposideros armiger
ATTTTCTGCAGGGAAGGTAAACTCATGGATTTGAAATCCCAAAGCATTGTAGATCTTTTTATCTTTTGATTTGAAAAGGAAATGTGGTAAACCAGATTCCAATGACAGAAGCAGGAATCTAGTTAGGATTTTGCCAGCTACAGACTTTCTGAGGTCATCTGCTCCCTGAAATTGGAACAGGATTTTAGTGAGAGGATTATCCATTAGCTTTCTTTAGCTTATATAATCTAGTAGATTGTATCTCTGTATCAGTTTCCTATTACTGCTCCAACAAGTTCCCTCAGACTTAATGACCTAAAACAACACAAATTTGTTATCTTGCAAATAAAAAGCTTGGAAACTTCCCTGGGCTAAAATCAAAGTGCTGACAGGTCTGTGTTGGGGGACCCCGCGTCCTCACCGTTCCCAGCTTCCAGGGCCCACGCTCTTTGGATTGCAGCCCTCTTTCATGGAAGCCATCTTCCACCAAATGCCTTTCACTGAAGGCTCTTAAGTAGAATTGCTTTTGCCTTCATAGGAACAGCACCACCACGTGAGCCGTCCCATCCCTCATATGGAGTTATTGGAAGAAAAGCTGACAAACGGACTGAATCGTAACGGTTCTCCATCACAAGCAATCCATCTGAAACAGTTCTTGACAATACCCCCTTTACAATCTTAGGGCCTCCTCCCCGTGTCTGGAATGTCCTTTCAAATCCCTTTGACAGTCATGTTTCTCGAAGGAGGAAGAAATATGTACAGACTTACCATGCACTTTCCCCCCTTAGTACAATTTACTGGGTATGTGGGCCCGTTTTCATTTCACATGACACGTTTTTGCCTCTCTAGATGATGGCCTGTTTCTATAACGATTTCACTTCTATTCCTGTTGATGACTTTCAGACGGAACGGGCTGATGCCTTCTTTAATGGGCACACTGGTTATAAACCTCAGTAAAG
>NW_017731395.1:1261401-1262848 GCF_001890085.2 Hipposideros armiger
TTTATGCCCTTCTAACTGTGAGTTAAATCAATAGCAAAAGAAAGATAATGGATAATAGAAGGAATGCTTTGTTTTTCGATCACTTTCCTTTCAAGAGTCTAAGCGTTTCTGTCATTAGAGCCGATGCTTAGATGTGAAATTGTTTTTACTGAGTTATTGATGACTGTATCTACGCAGAGCCTAAGTCAAATTATGTATTATGGAAGCAATAGCTTCCTTCAATTTTTTGCATTATTGTACTATAAGAGCCACCTAAGCCCATTACAAAGCTGCCATGAATATTGTATCTAGACTATAAGTCATCTGGGTTTTAACCAAATTAAGTCTCTACTACATGACTCAGATTTAGTATCTTCTGAACATAGCAATGCAATCTGCAACCATAGAATTATTATTTAAAAAATAAGACACAGTGCCTTATACACAATGGGCATTCAATAAATATTTGTTAAACTAAGGATATAGCCCGAACCTACTAAAATTCTCTCCTATTTTTCTCCTGTGAATGAATGAAGAGCTACCAATCTATAACACTTATCATGTCATCAGCCTTCATATATGAAATGATATTCCTGAAGAGAATTCGGAACTCACAGTAGACAGAACAGGACAGACTTACACAGCTTCTCAAAGAACAACGCATGCTTTTACAATGAGTTCTACTTTCTCTAAATGTCTGCATTTTCACTTAGCACGTCTCAGATTTATCAAGCCAGTGGTATGTTTTGTACTATGAGTATCTAAGAGAATAACTTCTATCTATGAATGCTTAACTTAAGGTAAACCTAACCATTTCACTTAAAAGGCGTTTTATGCAGAGAAAAATGACTTAGCTTCAATTCATTTCCACTAAGAAGAGAAGGAAAGAAGGGAAGGAGGAAAGAAGGGAGAGAAGGAGGGAGGGAGGAGGAAGGAAAGGGATTTAAATTAAAAAATAAAGAAAAATACGATAGGCAACTGAGTTTCTACATGGATTATTTCTATTTAATGCAATTACCTCAGAGCGATGTTAAGAAAGCCTTTTCTGGGAGGATTTAAACATGAAATCCTTTCTCTCCCCCTGGGACAGTTGTAAGGGATTCTTGCCTGGAGGTAGGATAGGAACAAACTTTATTTTTGTAGGGATGAAAGTTTTAGAAGTCAGAATGGAGTCTGAGTTCAGATTTGTTCTTAACTTTCCCTACAACCAGTTAATCAGTTAGGTTAGATGAACTCACAATGGTTTTTAAGAAGGCCCAAATCACCAATGTGTCTATTTTTAATCATGCAAGCGTATATATTTTTAATTCTATGGCTATACGCTTACAACCATAAGTTCCTGAAATAGTCCAGGGGACTCAGTCAGAAAAGATGGAGATTTGAAAAGTCTTGTTTTGTTTTTCTGGAATAAGCACTCATTTGTGGAATTCTTTCATTGGTTTTATTTTATTGCCATATATACTAGGAT
>NW_017731395.1:1263508-1272980 GCF_001890085.2 Hipposideros armiger
CGGGGGGGGGCGGCTGTACTGCGAGGTGGAACGGTTATTGACCAGATTGATCATGGGAACAAATCTGCCGGTGGTAACCTTGTTTAATGATATGTTGCTGGGCTCAGCACCTTGCTGAGGCTGTGATTCTTCAGCGGCTGGGGCCGTATGATGGATCTCGGCAGGAAGCTGATGGTGCCATCACTCACAGGCCGTCACTGCCACCGCACCGCACTGACACTCGTCCCCCGCGGAATGTGGTGGCCAGGCCACCCCGCCCACTGGGAGACACGAGGGGGAGCCCACAGGAGCGCTCGCTCTCTCTCTCTCCTCTCTCTCTCTCTCTCTCTCTCTCTCTCAAAAAGGCCTTTACATATGAATATATATTCCCCTAAAGATTCAGGCAGGGAATAGGATTATTTTATAGAAAAACATAAAATCATACTTTATCATAGTTTTCTTTTTTTTAATACATGCCTTATTTAGAGGTGAAATTATGCTACGGTCCTTTGGCATCGTGTTACGTGGACCTACGTTATTAGGCTGGCAACTCTCTAAGCGCAGGATCTGTGTTGTTCATCTTTGTATATCCAGCACCTCGCATGTAATTGTTTGCTTAAAAAAAAAAAATAAAGCAATTGGTTTGAGAAAGAACAAGGTAATATAAGTGAATATTTCTACTCTGTGGCTCCTTCACTCAGCCCATCTCTAACAATTCCCCATTATCCCATTAAATCTAAGCTGGTGTCTCTTGTACAAAGTAACTGCAAACAACAAACTTAATTCCTGTTCCTCTCCAACATGAATGCTTTCGTTTAGTCAGGATCACTTTATTGTTCCCATTATCTATGCTCTTTCTTGACATTGTGCTTGCTTTTCCTTTTCTCCTACTTGCAGTATTCTCCCCTTACCCTCCATTTACCAGCTCTTCTAGAGCTAGCCTGGTGCCACCTCTTACAAGAAGTACTCCTTGATTATTCTAGCCTTTAGTCACTCCTTATATTAGATGTGTGTCATCTACCTTCTCATCTTCCATTCCTTGCTTAAGTCCCACATTCTGGGTAGCAAGGCTTGTGGTCCCAAGGATGCTAACTTCATCCTCAGCTCTAAAAGTGGGACTCAGATGATAAGTGTACACTATTAAGGTGTTGCTAAAATGCTGGGACAAAGATAATGCCTTCTCCTGTGCACAAGCAAGCATGCAGGTCTAGGAGCTTCTGGAAAACATTTTGAGACTATGAGCAAGCTAGATTTAGGATGAAGCTGATAGTGCTGAAGGTAAGGTTGAGAAAAGGGGAAAAAAACAAGACGTTTGGTGAATTGCCGAGATACTCAGGTAGGCCTCTGCCTATGCCAGTCCAAAGGCCCCCTCCGTTTTGTAAGCTGAGTATAGTCTTTGGGTTTCAGCCAGTTTCTCAAGGATTCTGTTACTTGCAACTGAGAACATCACCATCTTCACTGAACTCAATCTGCATTTATGATAAATAGCCACTGTTCCTTTTGGCTCCCCAGTGTTTTGAATAAGTAACCATCTTCTCTTCCGTGAAGCTGAAAGTTTCTTTTTTTTTTGTTTTTAAAGATTTTTATTGGGGAATTAGGGGGGTGGGAACAGTGCTGGGGAATTGGGGCAAGGGGAACAGACAAGTTGCTGTCGTTTTGCTCTTCAGTATAGTTGTGGAGGACGTTGCTTCACTGGCCCAAGTTGGCACCATCATTGCGCTCTTCCCGGGCGAGGCAGATCAGTCGCCGGCCTCTGGACGGCTGCTCACTGTGGCTGCTGGCCGCTCACTCTGTCTGCTGGCTACACATGGTAGCCCATGGAAACCCACTACCACAGGGGCTGCAGCCTATGCCATCGCCGGCGACTCACGGCTGCTCAGCTCCAGGTTGAGCTGTTGTTCAGCATCTTAGCTGTGGAGGGCAGTGTCACTGGCCCTCATATGTGGGATCCAAACCGGGGCCCTCTGGCATCCCAAGCCAGTTCTTAACCATCACGCCACTCGGCCGGCCCTGAAAGTTTCTTGAGGGTGCACACTCTGCTTTGATTCTTCTGTGTTTCTTGATGACACCTTGCACTGTGCTGATAGAGAGCAGAGGCTCGATACACGCTCATGGTGCCATTCCTCAATGACAAGCTCATCATGTCTTCAGGCAGTGGAGCCCCATGCTTGCCAGCTCGCTAGCTGCCCTGGGACTGCAGTGCAGAAGTCGCTGTCATCTCCTATATCAAGGAGATGTCTAGACGAAAGGAGTGATGAAGAACTCTCTAAGCACATTTACACCATTCTTCCATTCAACAAACATCTACATGTATAGACCAAATCTATGTTACATTGCCTATTCTTTTATGGGCATCTCTCAGTCTTGACGGATTAGCTAAAATGTTTCCCAAAATGTCATTTGTTATTTTTCTCAAACAAGCACCACTGCCCAGACTATTTTATTTCTCCACTCTTCATGGTGCTCTCTCACCTCCTTTGTGACCCAGGGTGGGAAGTGATAAACACAAGAGAAACAGGACTGTAACAGACTCAAAAACTGTGGCTGGTCAGCCAGAGCCTTTAGGGCTTCACATGCAGTCATTAAAAACGGGACAACTAAAGAGCAACTGCATTTAGAAGTAACTACTTAACACATTTGTACTGTATGCTATTAAAACGAACATAGGGGGCCGGCCTAGTGGCGCGTTGGTTAAGAGCTGGCTTGGGATGCCAGAGGGCCCCGGTTCGGATCCCACATATGAGGGCCAGTGACACTGCCCTCTACAGCTGAGATGCTGAACAACAGCTCGACCTGAAGCTGGGCTGCCGTGAGTCACCGGTGACGGTGTAGGCTGCAGCCCCTGTGGCAGTGGGTTGCCATGGGCTACCGTGTGTAGCCAGCAGCCAGTGTGAACAGCCAGCAACCGCTGTGAGCGGCCATCCAGAAGCCGGCGACTGATCTGCCTCACCCAGGAAGAGCGCAATGATGGTGCCAACTTGGGCCAGTGAAGCAACATCCTCCACAACTAGACTGAAGAACAAAAGAATAGCAACTTGTCTGTTCCCCTTCCCCCAATTCCTCAATAAAAATCTTTAAAAAAAAAAAACATAGGAAAGCTTATACATTATAGCTATAGGAAAGTCTGCCCATTATCTCAACTTTAAAGACTTCAACTTAAGCAAATTCTATAACGTCTATAAACTTAATGAAACAAAAGTTCCAAATGTCTAAGTCTTTCTAATCAGTCTCATTTGTTGTATAAGAAATATCTTCTGACATAATCATATTTAAAGTACAAACTATTTCGGGAAAATATATTTCTGAGAAAGACTAAAACATCTTGCTGCACCCCAAGAGAATTTTCTCAAACTTTCTGATGCATATGAATTACCTATAAGCTTTGTTGAGATACAGATGCCTAGGTTCCGTTGTTTAAGAATCTGAGGGGGGTAGGTCTGGAGTGGGGTTCCAGGAAGTGAGAGCTGAGATGCTAGCACTGCTCATCCACAGTCCACACTTTGAGCAGCTCGTCTGAATGGGACTTTGCCATAATCCCTCACAATAGTTGCAAATTGATACATTTTTCAGGTTTTCTGCCAATCTAGGCAATTATTGAGGCCAGGAAGTTGCAATTATGCAATCAGCAAACCCCATGTCCACCTAAATGCCTCTGATTTTATTCAACTTCTCTACACAATCTAGAATTGTAGCTCTAGTAATTTTTCTAAATTCCCCTTTAGCTAAGAGGAAATAATAAGATGAACATCATGAGATTATGCATTGAGTTAAATGGATACCTGTGTTCTGGTTTGGTTGCATGTTGTTTGTTTTTTTCTCGGACGGGCACTTGAGTCCTGTCTTTTTGTATTCTGTATTCCTAATTATATTGCTCTCACTTGAAAAATATGCTACCTATATTGTTGTTAACACTATTACTAATAAATAACTATGTCAGTCTTCAAGAAATTGCATGAACAAACGATATGCAAAATACTTTACAGAAGAAAAAAAAAAGCTAGCCTTCTAAGCCAAGAAGAACCAAAAGCTACAAGACATGAAACAAAAAGTAGCTTCACTGCGATCTGGGGAAAACAAGTGATGTAGAGAACCGAGAACTGGGGCTTTCTGACAGGGAACTCGATTGTGGTATGGGTTTCTTAGCTAGCTTACTCAGCTCACTTCAAGCTACTTCTTGAAAAGCACTGTGCTAGCTCGCTTTCAACCAAAAGTTGGTAGCGTGATTCTGCAGCCCTCAAAAAACAAAAATGGAAACAGACAAAAAACCAAAAACGTGTGACATTATTCAAGATAACCAGAAGTATTTTTAAGCTCCAGCTTTTCCTATTTTTTAAATATGTTTGCCTTCCTTTACTCTCACCAATGTGGCATTACAGTATTATTCTTTAAAGAATGCCTGTGTGTGTGTGTGTGTGTGTGTGTTGAGAGAAAGCCAGAAATGTGTGGATGCTTTTATTCACTGAACACTATCCCCTCTCATTTAGAAGTAAACCTTCTCCTCTTCTCTTCCTTCTGAGGTGGTCTCGCTGCCAGTAGCTGTCAAGACGATGAGACCATGGCCCCTAGTACAGCTGCTCGCTCTCTGATGACACACCTAGTGGCCACCTTGGCAGTGTTGGGTCTGCTTTGGAGTGTATCATAGGTTTATAAAGGCAAAAAGAGGTTAACTTGCCCCGTGTGCTCGTTTTTGGCTTCCCCATCAACTTTTGGGTCTATGCCTATCCTTAAGTAAGACTGTCCAGAATCCAGTGTGAAAAGGAGACGCATACTCATACCCAATGCCAGTCAAAGTTTCTTTCGCCTTCTCACGTTTCTGTGTCATTTAACTTAGTCATCTTTCAGCCCGTATTCATTTCATTTGTAAGTCAGAAATGAGATTCAAGGCAGAACTGAAACTCACTGGTGTTCATCAGAACAGCAGGGTTCTCTCAATGTGTACACAAAAGTTATTTCTTCTTAAACAAGACCCTTAATACACTGATATTGTAATATAAGGAAGACGATGTTTTTCATATTATATTTTTATCTTATAATAATAAATGACATGCTAAAGGAACACTGTATTATGAACACTTTATAACTGGTCTCGCATCATGGTTAATATAAAATAAAGCAGGGAATAGTAACTATGGATGTAGTACAGCCTCATGCTAATTGTAATAAAGTCATGTGCATATAAAGTTACTTCTTTAGATTTTAGATCTTAAAATGGACTGTTCTATGAGCTACAATATTTAAAGTCCATCCAAATAATCCTGGAGGGGGGGGTTGTTGTTATTTTTTAACATTATTCCAAATAAAACTAAGCACAATTTTGTCTAGTGAGTGATTGGCAAGGTTTGTATTTATATATGATATATCCACAAACATAGCCATCTACACATTTACTCAGAATTATGATCATTTAAATAGTCATTAATTTTCTAGTCATTGAAAGCTTACTAGAGTACATTTAAGATTTTATGCTCCTTTTCATTTCCATTCTTATGAAAAAGAGACAATGGCAATGCAAATTACCCTTTATCAATACATCTTCATAAGTGTTCTTATATAAACATTTACCCCAAATGATTGATCATTTGGGCCATCAGATATTTAAACTCTTGTATTGTGCCAGATTTTTGCTACAATAGGTGACATGTAAAAACAAATGCATTAGAGGTGCAGGACTATTTTCTAGAAAGGTATTTTATAAGTTAAAATGTTTAATCCATATATATATAATATATATAATATTATATATAATTTGCCAGTTTAATAAAAAAACTAATAAAGTTTAATAAAAACAGAGAGCATAAGCTGATGTTTGGGAACATAATTTAGTTGGCAAATTTTTAGAAGAAATTGCATTTTGTTTGCTATAATTATAAAATTGCTATAAAATAATATTCTGGTGTCAAAATAAAAGGGAGCATTTTAAAGGCTATTTTATTCCCCGCTCCTCTATCATTTTATTCAGTCTATTAGGCGGTACCTGAAAAGCACGAGGAAAAGCATTAAAGCACCGCGGTGGGTGCATGAACATCTGTGGACATCACTAAAAGCCACTTAATAATCCCAGAGAAAGAAGTTTTACATTTTAAAATCTGAGACCTCCTTATGCAAATCATTCTGCCTTTAGCCATTTCAAAAAGAAATGAAGGACCTGGAGGATTTTACAGTTTCACACAACACTGGTGAGACGGTTGTCAACTTTGATCTTACATTAATTAGGAAAGATCTTGACTGATCATATAGCAAAAGCAAACTCCCAGACCTGGTCCCCAGCTAAAATGAAATACGGCCACAGTCTATAATAAAAATGCCCGCTTTATCTTACATTGTAGTTGCTAGGTTAGTGTATTATTGAATGGCATATAGTAACATAGCTCATTGTCTAGTCAAGTGATTCATAATGATGTAAGTACATGTTTTAACTTTATTATATAGACATCAAGCTCTACACTAGGTTGTTGTATATTTAAGCCATTGGGGGTATAAACCAAATATATATGAGTTTGGTTCTTTTTTTTTTTCTATCTAAAGACTAAGATTTGAAGAAAATAACTTTTCATACTCTATGTAATTATGGGAAATTAGGTTGTAGCTGTACTTCTACATATAACATGTGGACTTTAGATGAAATGATATTGTGTTACAATTAGCTGTTTGGTTTTTGTCTTTCCCCCAGCATCAAGTTGATGCTGAGATCAAGCTTAACGCTATATTTAACTTTTAGAAAAGATGACCTTTCTATTATATACGAGGAACTAAAATTTAAAACTCATGGAAACAGCCAATCCCCGCAAAGAATTTCCTTTTCCCTACAGGTAGTATGAAATGGAGCCCAAATGACAGGACCCCATCTGAGCCTCCCCAGCTCCCCCAGCCTGCACAAACCCACTCTATCAATCATGGCAGGATAATGCATAGTGGTTGCACCTGTGACAGGAAATGATTGAGTGCTGAACACAGGGCCTGTTTCGCCTGTCGCTTTGTGCATTTGTATTTCTCCGGGGTGGTTTGAGAATTTTCAGAACTTGGGGGCGGGGAGGGGAGGATTCCCATTGTATTTTTGTAAAAGAAATAATAATGCATTTTGATGATCAAGACATAACACAAAAGAGAAATTAGGCAGCAAAATGCCCCGGTCCACTCAGACGGGCGAGAGCACCCGTGCAGCACAAAATGCAATATTATGAAGCTGTAATTTAGTTTAGATAAGTAGAGGATGCTGACCACGGCCATTCTTTTCGAGATGTCTCGTCCACCCAGACGCAAAACAGACATTTGTTCCTTTATGATCACATAGAGGAAAAGAACAAAAGGTCAAAGCTCGTCGATTGTCCAAAAAGACTATAATCTAACTTAGTTTAAGATAGCAAGGGGAAAAAAAATATTTTTTCATCTTTTAAGCCCTTCCTGCAGTTTTTTGTTCATGTCATAATTGAGTTATTTAAATGGTTTGAGTAAGTGCCGTAATCTATTTTTAAGAAATTGAAATTACAGTATCTACAGTTTAAATAACTTTCTGCTAATTCAGCCAGTTATTGAAAATATAGATGGGGTGAAAATAGATGCTTAAAGTGCCTATTTTACAGCGTTGACTATTTTATTCGAGTTGACCCTTCTGTGTAGAACCATACATTTTCCTCTTATACAAGAATAAAATATCGATAATATATTTTTGTCGTGTACATTATTCACATAATTCAAGTTTTGGGGTTACTAAATGACTAAATGGACGATTTTGTTTAAAATAATAAGACTACCTGTAAAGACTGTTTTACAAAAAGTAAGAAACCCACCACACTTACTGAAAACTCTCTCCCCCAAAGGAGGAGGGAGAATAGCAACAATAAAAAACAACACATCTGGATATGCAAACTCAGTTTCTTGGGTTAGAATTCACATTTCGTCTGAACACTCATTCGCTCTCCTGCAGGACCTAGCCCACATGCTGAAAGTTCTTTAAAAATTGTGGAAGAGAGTAGTAGATTGTTTGCCGGACGCCTTTTATGTCTCCTCTTCACTATTATCACCTTCCACCTTCCCTAAGTGTAGGCAAGTCAAATTACGGAGAAATCAAATGACCGCAGCGCCGTGGGGACTGGCTCGCTCCAGGACAATCGGCTTTCACCGGGTACCGTTTATGCAAACATACACGTCCCGTGTAGCTCATTGTTTTCACTGTGGCGGAGAAGCTTTTTCGCCGCTCTCCCCGCCTGTGTTGACCCGTCGCCAGGAAAGTTGCATGCATATAAATAGATAGAGGCAGCCTAGGAAGAAAGGGGGACACTGACTTTCTCTGGGCGCCTATGGATCGATCGCTGCTGAGGGGGCAGAGGTTGCGGGGGTGGCATCAGCTGAGGGCCAGTTTGGCTCAGTGAAAACCCAGTTCCTTCGACCCAAAGCGACTGTGGCTAGATGTGCGCGACTCTCTAGACCCCAAGCCTATTTGTTTTGTTTTGTTTTGTTTTGTTTTTGTTTGTGAGCAACGGGTCATCAGCCACCCGGAGGAAGCCGGGTGGGAGATGTGGCTGCTCCGAAATGGGGAGAAATGTGGGCTGATCAGCGAGGCGCTGGGGCTCGGCTAAGAGCCTCGAGCCTTTGGGGGCGCCCCCGCCCGAGCCCGGCGGGGTCCGGCCCGCCCTCGCCTGGCCGAGCGACAGGTCGCCGCCTTCCTGCGGGTCCCGCCGCACACTTTCCCGGGCGGGGGCCGGGCGCCGGGCCGCACCCCTTCCCTGCTGTCCAAAGCGCGCATCTTGGGGCGCCTCCTCCATCACCCCGGCCCCGGCGGAGCAGGACTCGGTCTGCGGGGCGAGGGAGGCTGGCGTCCTGCGATGCTGGGGCCCGGAGGTGCCACCCCCCCCCTGGTTTGGGGAGCGGAAGGCAATGAGGTCGTGGAGCCGCCGCTCGGCTGCGCCCCCTCCCCTCCTTTTCCGGGGGTCTCCGTGCTCTCAGCGGCTCCGGGACCCCGAGTGTCCCCCACAGCCCGCGCCCCCGAGGGACACGGAGGGCAAAGGCGTCTGGGGACGGCGCCGGGCCGGGGACCCTCCGCCGTCCCGCCTGGGCCTCTCCCGGCTCGGCCCCCGCCACCTCCGGCAGCCTCTCGGGGTCCCCCGCCCCCCGACTCCGCACCCCACGTCGTGGAAACAGACCGGGAGACTTACTTTAATTGCAGAGTTTAAACATAAATCATGAGGTTCAAAGAAACCTCGGCCCTCCCACTAATCAGCTAGAAAGGGAGGCCGGCGGCACAAAAGGCGGGGAGCAAATTAAGCCACTTCCCGCTCGGCGTGGAGCTCGGCGGCCGGCGGGTTCTGCCCGCGAACCCCGAGAAGCGGGAGGCGGGAGGCGGGGGGCGGGGGCGGCGGCAAGACACACATCTGGGGACTGGACCATATGCCGGAGCCGTGTCTCGTCCTTCAAAGTTCGGCTGCCCTTGAAGTGATTTGTCAGGCGGCCCACGGGTGACAGGGAGGGTGTTGGGCGGGGAGCCGGGGTGGGAGGC
>NW_017731395.1:1273055-1293374 GCF_001890085.2 Hipposideros armiger
GACGCGGGTGAAGCGCGTGGTTCCAGGGGGCTCGCCAGGACGGCGGAAAACGTGCCGCTGGGGAAATGGACGCTAAGCAGCAGGAAAGCCCAGCAGACCGGAAATAATAATAATAATAATAATAATAATAATAATAATAATAATAACAATACAAGAATCTTCGAAAAGAAATAAGTGGAAGATAGTGCCTTTAAAAAGGATGTGTGTCCTGTTTTAGGAAAAGTGGCTTTGCGCTTCCACCCCCCACCCCCCATCGCCACCTTTCTTTTTCTCTCTCTTTTGCCCGCCAACCGCTGGACTGATTAGGCTGTAATTAAGGCCGTACAGCCCTCAGATTATCCACCTGTTTATTCACTAAAGTCGGGGTCTCATCAAGCAAATTAGCTGCTTCCAGGCTATGCATCGGGCCTCGAGTTTGCCTGATTAATGAAGTTTATTGGGAGCTGTTAAAAGCATTAACTGGAGAAAATCTCAGCAATTCGTCATATTTAAGGGCTGGAAATTAAATCTCGTTATGCAGATGAGAAAAAAAAATGTGAAACCATCTTTTGGGGTTACTGTCTGCATATTATTTTTCTTTGAAACTCTGCTTGGGAAATAGGCATAAAAACATGAAGCATTATCGGGGTTTAAAGGTATCCAAAATATTCAGTGCCACCATGTTTGGCATTATGATGGGGAGTGGAAAAGAAAACGTAAGAATACCCATGTTCCCAGTGCAAAGAGATTTTTTAGGACACCCAACCACAAAGTCAACCCTCACAGGAAACCCAATTTTTAAATTAACGTGAACATATGTATTTACAGGATGAGATTTGGGAGTAGTCCTCCAAGGGGCTCAGTTTGGGGAGGGGGGGTATGATGAAATCAACAGCTAACAGAAGAGGGGAGTTATGTAAGTACCCTAAGGATGGAGCACATGTGAGGAAAACAGTAGACGGACATGAGAAAGCACCCCAATAAATCAATATTCCTATAAACTGGCTCTAGAAAATGGTTCTGTACCCAGTGTTTGTAACCATAGCCACTGTGGTTCTATGCACACAGGCCTGGGGAGCTGTGATTAAGAGAATAAACCTGAGACCCGGGAGGGGAGGGGGGAAATATGACCCAGTGGAATGAGGAAATGTAGCGCAAATTGAGAACATTATCCAGAGTTTGTCACATATGTATTTACTTTAGGTGCTGCTTAGTGAGATCATTGGCACACAAACGTTTATTAATGGTTGCAATTATAGAAGTGAAGGGAGAGCGATTTCAGGATATTAGTTATTCCTGAAAAGGGGAAATCATTTTTACAAGAGGAACAGAAGTCCATGTATGGGTGTCTTCTGTTTCAACAAACTATTGAAAATAAAAATGTGTAATGAATACATTTTTTTAGTCAATGAAAAGTGTATGGTGATGCAAATCTTTCAGGATTTATTTTTAAATCTTTTCTATTATTTTGTCTGGAGACATTTTGAGTACCAGCACAGTTTGAAATATTTGCTTATCTAGGACATTGTATATTTGTTTAAAGACACTGTTGTATGTGTCATAATTTCAGTAAAATATATATTAGAGTATACAAAATCTAAATGCTATATGAGACAAAAGGGACAGGCATACACCTAATAGAATATTAGATAGTTTTTAAGAATATTTATCTTAGCATAATACTCATCTCTTATGGATTCAGTCCTATAATAATGGATAGACTTTTATAGTTTTTCTTACTAATATGGTCCTTCAAAATTGATGTTCTAGATAATCCTAATTTTTTTATTTAAAAAACTTAAAGTTGAGATTTAGAAATTTCTCTCACCTTAATGAAGTCACAGTTGGGTAAGGAAAGTAGCAGTAATCATTTATATTAACATTTCTTTTTCAAAGGTGTAAAAAAATCCAATTTATGTCACCCTCCCCTTTGGTGAATATAATGTAGCTTTGTGAAACCAAAAAGAAAGAAAAAATAAAGTAAATTTGAAGTCTAGAAAATTCAATAACAACACACCAAAGCATAAGTAACCTTGAAATACCATCTTCATTTGTCTTAATATGTAAAAAATCTTTAAATTATTTGTTTACTGTCTCTGCAAAATTCCAATATATTCTATATGTGAGCCAAAAGAATCCCTTTCTGTTTCTATCCATACTGTGTTTTATATTATTTGGTTTATAACACGATTATTTTGTAACAAATGAGCTGTAAACCTGTTTATTTAATATTGGATATAAAATAATCATTTAAATAGTTTAGGTTAATGACTAAAATTTCCTGATAAATGTATCTATACTGCCCATTGAATTATTTAGAATACCTTTTATCCTTATGTTCTAATTATTAAGGGATCTCTCAGTAAAAAAAAAAAAAGCATACATGTAAATTTAATTCATTTTTGTTCACACAAATACAGGTTTATTAAGACTTTTTTCTCCTATAATTTTGAAGTAACTTGAAGAAAAATAATTATTTTTTGTGCTGAAAATGTTCATTTATTAGGACAGCTTTGCTTTTAATATTTTACTTAAACTCAGAAATGAGAAAAGAGAGGCAAGTAAATTCTCTGAGGGCACTTTTGAACAACATATTTTGCTATAAACAAATTTTTAGAAAATATTTTGCCTCACATTTTTAAGATCAAAACATTTAAAAATGATATGCTGGCCTTAAAATACTAGTCATCATGGTATCATGTGCTTAACAGTCCACTTAAAATATAGATATTTTCGTACAAAGATAATTTGCCTTTAGAGCATCCAGTCATACAGAGTTGGCTTCCGAGCTACAAACTAATGGGTATCAATTATTGTCAATTGTATTTCTCATCTCTAGAGTGATATGGATAAAGAAGGTCCAAACGGTCCCTGATGAAAAGAAACTTTGAAAATGTTGGGAAAAGTTAATTAATTAGATTTTCCAGCACTTGAAGATATTAAGATTGGGAGATAAGACTCCCATCAGCCAAATCAAGAATATTCACAGTTGACAGAAAACTCAAAGTTTCTTTTTTCCCCACCAAAGAAATGCCCTCCCATAGCTAGAGTTAGTAATTCATAGGACTGATTACGTTAGCATAGAGTACGTTTCAGAAGCAATAAAATTGAAGTATACTCAACCTAATTTTGTGGTATTTATCTCATGTAGCTCTTCATAAGTGCTTGAGAATGCTTCTTGTAAAAATATCCCGTTCACTTTTGAATACATGTTTTCTGCTGTGAGGAAAATGACAATGTTAATAAACCATAATTATTGTTTTTTTAATCTCTGCAACAATAATGAAAGCTCAATGAAATGAACAAAACTAGATGAGATGGTGCAACACTCCCCTTTATTCTCTAATAGCCTTTAAATGATTTATGAAATAAAAATGCTACTTCAGCTTGCCTTTACAAACCAGTATTTCCTTCAACCATCAGCCTCCGTCTCCTTACATATTCAAAATATTCGGCTATAAAAGAGGCTCTCTGTCCATTTGTTCTGTAAGACTGACCATATTTTTTATTGAAGCCACCAAAAAAATGCAGAGTCCTGATGCATAGTTTATTTGACCAATTGGTTTTTAAAATATTTTTTGTTTTCATAGAACAGTATGTGGAATACAGAAGTATGGCATATATTTTCACAGAGAAGCCAGCCTTTTCTTAATACTCAGAAAGTCCATTCAAAATGCTACATTTCATAGTTTGGGCTCGTAAAACTAATAGCTTCTCTGTCGACACTGACTTAAATGTTCAAATTTCCAGTTCAAAACTATGTTTTAGTCACTTTACTACTGCAGAATTATTAATGGAAAAATAGGTACAGGAAGGTAATAAAGTTCATAATATTTCCATTCTCAACTATGCAAATGTTGCTCAAACGAAGTATATTTCATTATTATATATTTCCAGGGCGTCATTTTGAGTCTAGAAATGTCAGTACTGGGGCTTTATTTTGATACATGATATGACCTCATTCTTTCATGTTTTGCAGAAATCCAAAGGGGAAAGGGGGTGCCTCTATCTTTTTTTTTTCTTTGATGTAAGTCTATATTGCAACGGTGACAATGCCTTCCCATAATTGTAATGAGATCAGTGGGCTTTAAGTAGGAATGAATCAATTATTGTAAGCAGAGCCCCTTTTTCTATCACTGAATGCCAAACCAACCTCAGGATTATAAAATGAACCTTTGACAAGTATTCAAGGTTTCAGCATAGTCTCTATAATGAGATTAAGTACTGACTATCCAGTGAAAGCAAAGTAATATTCACTTACTAAGGAATATGGGAATATTCACTAAAGGGGCTCAGATTGAATGAGGCTTTTAAAAAAGGAACATCTAGTAGCAGCATTAAAGGTAAAAAATCAATGATAAATATGTTTAGTTTATGTTAAAAAGAAAAAGATTCCAAAAGCATGCATCATGAAATGGCAATATATTTGTGATTAAGAAATAACTGTATTAACAATGAAAAATAACAAAGTAGTTTTATACACACACACACACACACACACACACATATAATTTATAACTTTAAAAATAAATCTAAAAAAATAATCAAGGGGTTATCATGAAAGAAATCAGAACTACCCATTGTCAGTATTAGAAATCCTTGGAATTTTAATATTTTTCACTCAGAAGAAGAACAGAATGTTAAGTTTCATTTAACAGAACTAAAATCAGAGAAGAACCATTAATTCCAAGAAGCAGAAACATTCTAACAGATAGGGAGGCTGGGTTTCAGTAGGGCAGTACCCTCATGCGTATATTCCAACAGTCTTTGCTTGTCTTTCTTTTTCCTATAACTCTAACTAGTTGTTTAGTAACTTTGCAACTGACTATTGTAAATGGCAAGTAAAAAACATAAACTGTAGTGGCATATTTATGTGTCCTTATTAATTAACTAGCATGCTTTAATGCTAATGATAGGGTTTATGTGTTTCTTTTTTTTTTTTTTTCTTAAGCCTTATGAATGATCAAAACAACCATCTGCTTTTTCCTGGTTTATCCTGTTTCCATTACACACTTCGCAAAATTAAGTTTGCATCATATAGAGTCAGATATTAATTAGACCGGTAAATATTAAACTTAAAATCTTAATACACATAAAAATTAATACTGGTCAATGTTCTTCTAGTATTCACACATATTGTTTCTTATGCTGCATTTCTATTTAAGTATTTCAGCATCAGTCACAGAAATAAAAAGTATGACTCTTAAAAAAAATCAAATAAAGCCTCACCCTAAATTAATTCAATATTCACAACACTAGTAAATCGATAAATTTATATTTTAATAACTTTTATTTATTTGGGCCATAGTACCTACAAAAGAAAAAAAAAGTATAGTACTCTGATATTTAATTTTTGCCAGTTAAAATTATGTTAAGTTAAATACGCTAAACCAAATTATGCTTATTTCTCTAATGAGAAAATTAGGAATTTTGGCATAACTGGTTTTAGATATTTGTGAGAAAATAACACCTATTTAATAGATTTTATGTAAGAAAATATAATACTTAAATACTATTTTCCCACCAGATATTTTTTATCAAAATAAACTACATTAATATTCTTAAATTTAAATTTCTCTTTTCTCTATATTTGGTTTCAACTATAGCCCTATTGTTTTAGTACATATGCGTGCCATTGTTATTTTCAAACTAAGAGATCTATTATTGATGTGCATGTATGAAGTTACATAGATGTCTCAAAATAAATACAAGCCTCACAAGGGTGAACTGAAAGAGGAATACTTACATAGAAATTGTAAATGTATGCCTGAAACAGCAACAATCAATGTCTACAAATGCGTATTGAAAGGCAAGTTATTAAGTCATGTGCTGGAGTTGAAAAAGAGAAATGATTTCTGGGTAGCAACCATTTACAAATAAAAAGAGACCTGTATCTACCATGCAATGAAGGAATTTAAATTTGCAGTAAAAGTCTGACATCTGGTGGTAAGAATGAGGAGCATCAGGAAAGACAGCCCCTCCTGGCTTTTATATAATAAAAACCAAATCAAAAATTATAAGGAATTATTCTTTTCTATATTTTAGACATTTTCCATAACATGTTTGCCTCCTCCTAATGATTTTACCATGAGTCCTCTTTTATATTTCTATTTCCTAAATATTCTTGGTGTTCAAAATATTTTTTTCCGTAGGATAAAAATATTGGTCAGCTGTTATTTTTAAAAGAATAACGTATATGCACTTAGAAATAGTTCAACATTATCAAATTGATTTACAGAAAGTTAGGTTTGTATTGCATCTTTGAAATCTAAATGAATCTTTCTGAAATCTTCCCGATAAATAAATGAAAAAAATTAAAAATTAACCAATTTAAAGTTATTTTTAACACAAAACAAGAATAACAACAAAAAGATTTTAAACTTTCGGTTGAAAGGTAATCCTAGTTCCTGATAAACATTAAAAAGATAACTCATAGAACAAAACTCCTGATAAGTAACACCCTTTTAGCCTCTAGTACTACTTTTTATTAAAATGGTCCAAAAGAATCAGAAAGTTGCTACAGGAATCTATGTTCTAAGACTAATTGTCCACTACTGTGAAATCTGTTTATATTATGCAAAATGAACCGTGGTTAAATGATGCAATAAGTAAATCACAATAACGATTAAAAAAATAAAATTAGTAATATTAATATTTCACAAAGTTGATTTTTCTAAGGTATTTCCTTTTTCAGTTTTAACATGGCCCTCAAATAATTTTTATAAAACGTTGCTATATCAAAATAAAAACAAGCCTTTTTATAACCCTTAAATTTTAAAACATAGAACTAGAAATGAACGTAGCATTTGATGTCTGCTTCTGCATATTCAAAATGAAATTAAATAGCCAGCAAGGAAAACGTCTGTATAATTACGTTTCGTAAAAGGTTGGACCAAACAGTGGGGAAATCGTTGTGAGTTTAAAAAATGCATCCCGATAAATGCCTCTAATTCCCTCTTTGCTCATTGGAAGTAGACAAACTCTTAGTGATAGATTGGTTGTACCTGGCATGGCTCTTGCGTGTCTTTATCTAGGAGGCAGCGCGAGAATTTTGCTGATATACGAAACAGTTCCTGTCATTGTAGCATTTCATAATTCCTTCTGTAGTGGCAGATAAGCAATAGTATACGATTGACGTCTGGTTCTTCCTCGTGTCCCCATCGCTTCAACTTGAATTCGTGTAGGAGGTGGATGACCATAGTGGACTGGCTATGTTCCTCCTCACTGATGCCATTTTATATCTCAGGAGATTGAATCCATAGCTTCTTGTGAATTTCCTCAATGAACTTTCAGGAGGACTTTTCAGATACTCAGGAACTCAGCAGCGTGGACAGGAGGGATCCCCCCGGGCCCCTGCAGTCAGAGACACAAAACCATTTCTACTCAGCTAGGCATGAAAAGCTGATGTTCCCACAAACACAAGAGAACCTTGACGAAACTTTTGCAGGGTGAACATGGACTGCTGTTATCAGGATTTGCCTCAAAATCCCAGCCCCCACCCCATCCCAAGTTTGTTGCTGACCTTCAATCTCAATATTTTTGTTTTCAAAGACGCCTGCTACTTCTTGTCACTCACACTGAAACACGTCATTCTCTCCAGACTCTTGCAACACAATCTCATGCGCTTTTTTACACCATGGTCCTCTCCCAGACTCTCACTTTCTGAACTGAGTCTGACCCTTGTTATGGAATTCAAGTGATCCTGGCATTGCATGGATTGAAAAGAATGACTTCCTGAACTTCGAGGAATGTCCAGTTTGGGCCATTCCACAGAGTAGCCCTTGTGAGAAGACAGCAACCTTAACATAAAAGAAAGAAGGAAACAAGAAAAGCGAGCCCCGCAGAAAGGTCTTTATTGGCTCTAGGAAGCTGTATTTTCCAAGCAAGTGCACCACCATCTCTCTCGACCCATGTGCTCTTCTAGAACCTTGCCATGCCCCCATGAAGAGACGGAGTACAATCCCCTTCCCCTTGATCCTGGGAAGGCCTGTGGCCCACTTGCAGAAGTAGAATAAAATGAAGCAAAAATGCTGCGTGACATCTGGGCTAGATCACAAAAGGCAGTGTACCTTCCATTTCGCTTGCTTCTTTCTAGAAAATGTCAGCGGCTGTGTGAACAGTCTGACCGAGGCCACCGTGCTCTGAAGGAGCCGTGAGGGAACTAGCCCACGATCAGAGATCACACAGAGAAGACCGTGGCACCTCAGGAAGACGGCGAGATGCCCATCTGGCCCTTAGCGGACCAAGGCTCCAGTCTGTCCCCTGCCGCTGTCCCAGCTCTAGCACCCATCTGACTGCCACGACAGTCTCTTAGTCAGAGCTCAGCTCAGCCCTTTCCAAATCCCTGACCCACAGAAATTATGAGGAGTAATAAAATGAATGCTGTCTTAAGCAAGTAAATTTGGGGGTCACTTGTTACGCAGCATAGATAACCACACAATGACATTCAGAAACTTAGCGCTGAAATGCAGGTAATGACAGATAACCTTGTTCTATGCACAGCTTTAGAAGCTGAGATTCTAAAATTTAGGCTGAGATTTAGAATTCTCTGCTCCTCTAGAAAGGTCCACCAATAGCATTTGTGCTATTGGCTGTTTCTATAATTCTGTCTTAATTTGTTAAGTAGTATTGAATTTTATAAAATATGTATCACATTAGTATAAGCTCTTAAAAATCAGTATCCACCTTTTTATGAAGCCTAGCAGGAAATTTTATTATTATGTCCTGTAATGGTAGGTAGCCTAAATGAAGGCCTTTCAAACTTTCTAAAATATATTACTTAAACAAATGTGGTAACCCCTTATATAAAACAGCGTGTATCAGTTAAGATTCTATCAGCAGTCAATGATAGAAACCCCCAGTTCAGGTTGGCTTAAACAAGAAGGAAATGCATCTCAAGAAATCCAGAAGCCAGGGATCTTCAAGGATGGCTTGGGCTCTGCTTCTTGGAGCCTCTTAGGTTGGCCTCACCTGTGGGTTGGCTTCATCCTTAACACTGGTAGCAAGACGGCTGCCACAGTGCCGAACATCACATCCAGTCACAGCAGTGGTTCAGAAGGAACAGCCTCTCCCAGAGAATGCTGATTTTGAATGAAAAACTCTTCATCCTTTAAAATCCATTCATTCAACAATGATTTATTCAGCATTTGGAAAATGCAAAACATTAGTCTAAGTGCTTCTATGAGCAAACGAGTTGACCTCCCCTAATATCTCACTGGACACAAATGGGTCACATAGCACCCTATAGTCAATCCTTGGACAAAGCTATGAGACTACTAGGATTGATCGAAACCCAGTCTAAGCTATTTCAGGGAAAAAGGATCACTCTCCCCTAAATCAGTAGGAAAGAGAGAGAATGCCCTGAACAGTTTGGGGCTTTTCCAGCAAGTAGTTAATGGGAAAAAGGATATTCAATGGGCAGCTAACAGTGTCTATAAGTAAAACTTACACGAATATATTGTTATTCAATCTGTGAAGACTATGTAATGATGTAGAAGTATCTTTGTATATAATGTGAGGTTAAATAACCAGGACTTTCAAAAAGCACATATAAAATGATCACCACTGTATTTTTTTAAATCTTGGCACATTCAAAAAGACCAACTAGCAATACTAAGATGCCAGTAACATATTGCCTATAATCTGGATGATAGAACTAGGTGTATTTCTATGTCCTGCTTGTGTTTCTACTGCCCCCCCCCGTCCCCCATTTTCCTTAATGAACGTGTTCTTCTTTAAATAATTCTTTAACTAAAAAAATAATTTCTTGTCAACTGTGTCCAGTTACATTACCTGCTGCCTAATCTAAATCAAATAAAACAAATTTATGGAGCCTGCAGTTTCCTAGTCTCAGATCATAGCAATGACATCTTTTTTTTTCCCCCCCTGGTACTTCAGCTCAACCAAGAGATAAGCAATTTTAAATAAAGAGAAAGGACTCCCTTGTCAAAAATCTTTAGGTCAATGATCAGGAATCTATGATATTTTAGAGTTTAAATATTTATCAAGGATTAAGATGAGTATAAATTCACCAAACATATATTCTCACAACTATATTTCACTTGGGTTAATGTTAACATACCTTATGTTTGAATTAATTAATGATTTGCTGGAAAGCTGTGTTATAGTACAAAGAGACATAAAACCCTATTCTTCAAGCACCTATATATGTTATGCTTGGAGACTTCTAATGTCAGGCCTTAAAGTAAATCATGTATAGTCTATCCATCTCTCCCTACATTATCCTTTGGCTTCAATTTTTGAAGCCCTTCATGTTTGAGGGGCTAATTGTGACCACACAGGCTATCAGGGGAGACCCGTTCTCTTGGGAAGACACACTATGAGGTAGAAAGGCAGCAAGCCTTTTCTATACCATTGTCATCAGTCTAATCCACAAACCACACTCAGTAAGAAGTGTTTGCAAGCTAAAAAAATGAGTATCATCATTTCTGAGTTGTGCTAACATACTGATCCTCATTAGCACAGCTCGATTTAACACTTTGAAAAAGTAGTTACAGAAGGCGAACCATTCAGTGCTTTGCTTTCTGAAGGTGACCATTTACAAAGCAAACATTTGTGACAGATGTAAATTAATAGTCCCTTGCATGCATCTTAAGGACAGAAGACTAGTTGTAGAGATGTCTGTTGACCTCTCAAAACAGTTTGCAGGAACACAGTGAGCACTGCTTTCTCCTATCAGTTTGACACCTAAACAGCTCACAGATGATAGGGTTCTTCATCAATCACCTTGATCACAATGGCTGTATGGACAGGGAATTTACCAGAGCTGATCTGCTCTGTCACTTTGGGCTATGGGAAGAACATTGTTCTTTTTCTTCCCTTTCTTACTTTTCTTTAGGCCATCTCATCCATCAACTGAACTGCACAACAATTGAGGCCTAAGACTAAAAACCACACATAATGACACGCGGTTAAAGGATTGGGCAACCGCTAAACCCATGAGGAATCAGATGAACCGTTCCATGTGATTTAAAGAACCCAGTCCACCCACCGGTTGTTAGACACTCATGTACACAAATGAGCACTGGGCATCAAGCACTGTGTAGCTACAGTCTCTGGTATTGCAGAGACTTTAAATCTCCAATGTAACAGGATACGCTTTCAGAATGAAATCAAAGACTTGCACACACCTTTGAAGGAGTATCATTCTGAATGAATCAAAAAGCCCGTTCTTGGGCCAGCTGAGTGGCACAATGGTTACGAACTGGCTTGGGATGCCAGAGGGCCCCGGTTCGGATCCCACATATGAGGGCCAGTGTCACTGCCCTCCACAGCTAAGATGCTGAACAACAGCTCAACCTGGAGCTGGGATGCCATGAGTCGCCAGTGACAGCGTAGGCTGCAGACCCTGTGGCAGTGGGTTGCCATGGGCTACTGTGTGTAGCCAGCAGCCAGCGTGAGCGGCCAGCAGCCGCCGTGAGCGGCCGTCCAGAAGCCGGCAACTGATCTGCCTTGCCCGGGAAGAGCGCAATGATGATGTCAACTTGGGCCAGTGAAGCAACGTCCTCCACAACTAGACTGAAGAACAAAAGAACAGCAACTTGTCTGTTCCCCTTCCCCAATTCCCCAGCACTGTTCCCATCCCCCAATTCCCCAATAAGAAATCTTTTAAAAAAAATAAAAAATAAAAATAAATAAAAAAATAAAAAAGCCCGTTCTTGGGGGTGGGAAGGAGGAAGTGCATGCAGAATATCATAGTTCTGGTAAGTTTCAAAACGTGGACCGGAGGCAGGAGTGTGTAGTCCACAAGTTCAAGTATAAGCAGTGGGTCGACGCGTCAGCCCAAGGAGATGCAGTGATGCAGCTTTGAGAAGCACACACAGCAGTGTTTCTGTGGTCCCGGGCACAGCCGGGGACTGTCTGATACCTTGGAGGTCACATCTCCCTCGGAATTTAAAGGTGCCTTCTTTTGTCTTTTCCATCAGTGAATATGATTAAACTCCTGCTGTTGTGTTAAATTTCCAAGATTGTAAAAAGTCAGGGGAATTAAAAAGGTCACTGCAGTATTTCATTTCACCTGCAGATCTGGGGAACATTAGAGGAGGACATAGAAAATGGCTTGAAAAGAGGAGCTGTGTCCAAATTCTGGGAAACCTGAGTGAGAAAACCGCGGTGGGAAAAGAAAAAAAAAACCTTTCTAGGTGTGTCAATACAAAATGAGACCCCTTACCATGAGGTAGTACTCAGTCAAGAAAATTAGGACACATTTTAATAGCAAAAAGAGGCCAAATTCTGGTCACTTCCTGTGAAGATTTGCCAGGAGTTAGTCACAATCACCTTCTTTCTGTGAACATCTGCAGTGGTTTACAAATTAGAAATTTTGACTCTAGACCTCAGAGCCATAGACAATATAACGTTTCCTCTTTTGGTATAATACCACTGTTTTGTACAACCAGAAGTAACATTGTTGCTGTAACGATAAAATTAAGAAACAGTGACATCAACTAAGGTAGAACATATACATGAATGACCAAGCCTGCACCCACTCAGGACAAAATGTGAAATGTTGGTGATGTTTTACACATCACACTGCATGGGAGGATATTCATGTTGGCCTATAATCAAAATAAATATACAAAATATCTCAATATGATTTCTAAATCTTCTTTTAAAATGTGCTTGTGATGGGTGGTCTCTTAGCTCTGTTGGTTAGAGCACAGTGCTCATAACACCAAGGTTGCTGGTTCGATCCCCACGTGGGCCACTGAGTTGCGCCCTCCATAACTGGATTGAAACATCTACTCAACTTGGAGCTGATGGGTCCTGGAAAAATACCTTGTTCCCCCAAAAAAAGTGCTTGTGGCCAACAGAAAGCTCGTGAGTACACGTGCAAGCTCTCTGGGTGTCTTACAGAGGGATGCCTTCTCCACTTATGCCAGGGGCTATGGAGTCTCAAGTATGCTGGCTCACCGATTCATGGTCTGAACCTCTCTTACTGTAAGATAGTGGTCGTGTTCCATCATACCATTTACTTCTATACAACAAACATCTTTAACAAGGTCCATGGGGGGCAGAGAGGCGTTCGGGAGAAGGTTCTGAATACACAGGGAAATATTGCAGCTCATACACTCCTGAGGTAAGGACACACCTAGCTGGAGGGGTGTCCTCAAAGCTCTGGCTTAGATCCCTGAAAAACTGGGGGAAGTAAGACCCATTCTTACACACTCCAACCCTACATGTCAGACTACCCTAACTTGTGTGGCCAAAATGGAGAGCTGAAAGCCTGGTGAGCATTTTCTCTCCATCGCAGGAAAAGGGGAAACCAGAGTTACTATTCAAGCCCCAAACATGCTTCCTAAATGCCCACATCACAGCCTCAGAATAATCAGTTTACAGGCTTTGAACTTAAGGCTTGGATGCTAAGTGGTGTCCTGCGGTTCCCTTTCGTATTCTGTCCTCACAGGTCACATGAGCAGCCCTGAGGCAGCAGGAACTGGGCCCCCATGTTCACCTCCCCCGCCCAAATCCCTTCCCTGTGTGCCTAGAATATTCAACATTCGTGAATAAAGAGAGTCACACCAACTAAAAGAAGAATTCTCTCTAAAGGACTGAGTTATCCTTTTGAATGGTCTGTCTACATAGGGGAAAAAATCCTATATTTTGAAGGCAGTTTGAAGCCAGATTTTACATGCTTCTATTGAAATACAGTGTGTCACACACAGGCGTACGTGCTCAAGATTATCCATTGTACTTTGAGAAAGAAATGTTCATTTTGACACACAGTGAAAGAGTAGATAGGAACCGAGCAGCCACCATTATAAATGTTTATAGACACAACTAAAGCCTTATCTAAAGTTCATCCTGTTTAAGGACATGTTTTATGCTGTACAATTCCTCTTAGAATATCAATCTAATAAGCACCAAATGAGGCTGAAGACAATGCTGTTATAAAAAATGGAGAAAAATGATTAAAATATGATAATTATACTGACAGCTTATATGCTCAATCTAATCAACCAAGCTTCCAATTTGTCATAATGTACACTCACTCATACATTATTTCTTAATTACAGCAACACTTCTATTTGGAAAGGTTGTCAATCATGTGAGCACCCATCATTTTTCTTCTTTTTTTTTTTTCCTAAGAAGGGACATATTTGAAGCAAGGGTCTGGGACCCCTGTGCTTTTGATGTAACCCTTGGAATACATTTTTTATGCAAAAGCTATCGTTCATGTTGAATGTTTTTCTTTATACACATTAATATCTGTATATTAGGTAATGTTATTCTTGTAAGTCAGAGTTGATACACCACATTCTAAAGTGAAATTAAATATTGGCAGAACTTGGTGATTTTGTGATTGTTAAAATATCTATGTGCTTGCACTATAAAACAATACATATAGTTAAAAAAAAAAACACAGTCAAAATTTGACCAGGATGTGTCCCACTCTGCCTGCAATCCATACTGATCAAGGTTGAAAAGAAATGGGACTAAGGGGGAAATTTGGTTACGGAAGTGGCCTTTACATATAGCGAATTTAAAGTAAGTGATTACCTTTTACTACAGAGCCTCTGGCTCCATTATTCTTCTTCCAAAGGATGAAAATGTCCAACATGTTGCTAAAATAATTACATAAGTGCATCTGCCAGGATCACTTACTAAGAGTTTCATAACTTGACCATATAGCCAAATCTGCTAGCAAAATGAAGTGATACATTGAAACAACTATTCACATTGTTGAAAAGACTGAAACTTTATCTCAATTACTTTAAACATATTACTGACTTTATAAGATATAAATTATATGTATGTGCATATATTTATACATATCATATATATGCATATATACATACACACCATAGGATATATACTATATCATCCTATATGTATATCTTATATATGTGTGTGTACATATTTAATATAATCTATATGTATACATATAACTATATATGTATATGGTATAGTCTCAATTTTTAAACCTAGATTGTTTAACAGGTCATTTTTGTCAGGAAAGTGAGATTATTAGCTAAGAATTAAATATATATATTCTTACTGAGTGTGGGCATTTTGCATACTTAGGTATCTGTATAATTGTTCCTATTACCCATTCAACCACTGTGGTAGACAAGTCTATAGAGCTTATTTTTTATAAATGAGAGACTTTCTTTTCTCCTTCATTTCTCTAAATATTCTTTTTGTTAAGTGTAATATAAAGAAGCAGATGTTCATATTTGCAAGCCTCCATTATTCCTTGAAAGCTAGTTTAGTGATGAGCTATCCTGGTATATACAATGGCACATGCGGAATATGAGCCCATATGTCAGTTGTACCACAGTTCAATCACTTTCATGTATCATTAATTCTTAAACAATTATATGAAATGTTTTATTCTTTGAGGCCTTAGATAGGATGCAGACTGCATCCAAGAACTTGACACTTGGCGCACATCTAACTATTTTCAAAGGATTTATTGAAACATTCATTACAAGTGTAAAATATAAAAACCTAATAGCACAATTAAAAGTGAATAATAACAGTTTTGTATCACTAGGAATGTAATACTGTTTGCAATCTTTGACCAAGTTCTCTATACTGAGCTGCAATAGTGGTATGCCCCATCGGTCAGGTTTCATAACCAGTTGGTGTCATTTCTTAATTTTTGGTTTTTTTAAATAGTTTCCTTTCTAAACTAGAAATTCCTAACTAATAATTGTAGATCATTGGAAATTGGAACAAGTGACTCTAGCAGATAGATAGGAATATTACCATTAAACTTGAACTAAAAAATAATGTAGTGCATTCTCAATGTCAATTATTTTTGATGCTCTGTCAGATACAAAGGGAACATGCCTATTGTGTTCAAAAACTGGAAGGGTAATGTTTCAACTTGGGAGTTATCAGCCAGTAAAATGCTAAACCTCCTTTTGGTTGCATTCAGTTCTGGAAAGAATGTTTTCATAATTTTTGCCAGCGCCAAGATGCCACTGAAAAGAAGTTCAATATGGCACCATGCATGAACATCTACAATTTACTTTGAAATGTGTCGAAAAAGGAGGGGGGGGAGCGGAGCAAGTACAATAAAATGTTACTTGTAGAATCTAGGTGGTAGATGTAGGAGTTTTTCACCATAAAATTCCTTGCACTTATCTGTATGTTTGAACACATACAGATTATTTTGTGATAAAATGCTGAAAAAAATAAATTCAACAATATATTATTAATTTCTCTCCAAAGTAACAAAATTCAATGGAAAAGAGCTAAAATATTGGCGTTTGACCTGTGTTCTCTATAAAATCTGTAATAGTTCAGCCCTAAAGCAGTAAGTTCAGGCAGCTGAAGGTACCAAACACATAGTGATAGCAGGCCACTGGAAGTCATAGGGATGACTTTGACGATAACCGCAGTGTGATGAAGAAAATGTATTCCATCGCACCATGTTTCAGAATCTCATGTAAGTAAGCACCTTCCCCTCCAGAGCCCAGATATGTTTACATGGAAAAGGTGAGGTTTAGTTTGCTTCTACTCACTTAGTGACTACAACCAGACCTCAGTGACAGTTTTCACTATATCTTTCGTTTTAAGTCAGGGGTATATTGTTTATTTCTATCTGCTCTCTATAAATAATGTATGTGGATTTGCATGCAGTTGTAACCCCTCCTCTACTTCTGGCAATGCCCTCCAGTGCTTACCGCAGTTTTTAAAAACATGGCCACAGATTCTTTCCCGACTTTTCCAACCAGAGATGGGGGTCTACGTCCCCTCTCCTGGAATCTGGGCTGAACTTAGAACTTGCTGGTAGCCAACGCAATGGGTTAATGGGAAACCACTTGACATCTGAGGCTAGATCGGAAATGCCATGCAGTGTCTCCTGGTTCTCTTGGGACACCTGCTCTGGGAGAATCCAACTGCCTAGTCTGACAACCTCAAGATTGTCATGCCTCAGAGGCCACATGGGATGCTGTGATTGACAGTCCCAGCTGTGCCCAGTCTTCCAGCCACCTTACCAAGACGCCAAGCATGTGAATGAAGAAACTGTTGTGGGCCCTCAAGGCAAGCCCCGTCCATCAGCTGAGTTCCACTAAGTGAGTTTCGTCAATGAGATGAGGACCAGAACAATTGCTCAACTGAGAGTTGCATGAATTCCCAACCTATGTCATCCATGCAGCATAATTAAATGGCTGTCGTTTTAAGCCACTAAGTTGGGGGACAGTTTGTTACACAGCAACAGTGACTGAAACACTGCAGAGCAGATATTGTGTCAGTTCTGATGCCAATTCACCTTTTCATATAACATACAACTTCCTCTGATACTCGAGAAAATTACCCTAAAGAATTTGGGTGTAAGAAAGAACAACCTAATATGGAGACTATTTCAACATGACACTAAAATCCCTAATAAATTTAGATCAAATTTCAGCCCGTTAGATTCAGAGAAAAAAATTCAAGCAGGCCATTTATGTGGTGGTATTAGATCTATAAAGCCTATTAGTGATTTACTGAACTCCTTATGAATCTGATTAAATTTACCACACAGTTTGATACCAACATAGGTGTGTGTCACAAGGTACTAAAGAGACTCTATCATCTCAGTCCATGGAGAAGCTGAAAAATATAACTGCCTTCTTAACTCAAAGATAGAGGCTATGTCTTTCTAAAGAAAAAAAATACACAAGTGTATACATTCAATTTTTTTTCTAGTTCTCCTAATCAGTAACTATCTATACCTATACCTATATCTATATCTATATATCTATATCATAAATATCACACACACACACACACACACACACACACACACAGACACACACACTCTTCAGGTAAAGAGGAGCAGATATACTGAACATTTTTTTCTCCTTAACTAGTATAATGATTAAAAAATTTCAGAGATGCCAGGTGGGGACTAGACTATCAGGGGCATTGCTTTGTAAGTAATATAAATGTCTAACCCCTATACGTACACCTGAAACTAATATAACATTTAATGTCAACTGTAATTGAAAAATTAAAAAATGAAAAATAAAATAATTCCACAGACATTTATTGGAAGCCTGTTAGGTGCCAGGTATTGTAAATAGGGACTTTTATATCCTCTACCTTATTTAACATGTTATTAAATAGTCATTTTCATTTTCCTTGTAAAAAATAAAATCTAATCCCTTCGTAGCCTGAGGGAGATCACTTAACCTTTATTCTTCAATTTTATTTAAAATTGAGATGATAATATTTACCTCCCAAGGTACTATGAATACTAATTAATTAATGTTGGCAAAAAAGATCTTAAAGACAAAAAAAAAAAAAAGGAAGTTCTAAACCTAATATTATTATGTTTTTATTCTTCGCAGTGCTCTCAGCATTATTTCCCTTTTCCATTCTATTCCCTATAAGTAAGGTAACATTTCATTTCAAATAATGTGACATGGGCTATACCTACCGGCCACTATCAAGATCACTTGGCAAGAGATGGTATTTATATTAATGTTTGCATATATGTACCAAAATACATGTATTTGTTCACTAAACATAGGCAAATCGAACTGAAAGTAATACAGTGAAATTCTTTTAATATTGGCTCCCATGGGTTTTCAAATAGATATAAATATATAGGATAGATAGGATGCTCTGCTTGTTATATTATTGGTGATATAAAACACAGTTGACCCTTGAACACCATAGGGATTATGGATGCTGACACCCCCCCCACCCACAGTCGAAAATCCATATATAACTTTTGACTCCCCAAAACTGGCATAGTTCCCCCAAGCTCCAAAGCCTTAGATCCTGGGTAACTGCGGCTGCTAAAACCATTTCCTGTGTTCCCTTGCTTTTCTGGGTAGCCTTGATATAAACGTGTGTGGTAGGAAAAAATGAAAAACAGTATAAACAAAATCAATTCCACAGAATTAAAGAGTTAAAAAAGAGAGAAAGAGATCAATATTTATTTGGTCTCCGTATACCTAAATAAAAGATAAAAGAGAGATAAATATTGGGTTGTCGGAAAAGTCATGATGTATTTTTTCTGTTTTCCGTCGCAAAAATGCATCATGACTTTTCCGACAACCCAATAAATAATGAAGATTGTCATAACATCTGACTAAATGAAAATGTAAACTATCTGTACCAAAAATATGCATAAAATTAAAAGGTAAAAAGCAATAAAAATTCGCCCAAAATATGAAGAGTTAGGTCCTCAGTATATGAAGATGAGTTTCCGATCAATAAGAAAATCAAGAACGTGCAAAGGATGTGAACAAGCAGTTTGGAAAACAAAACTGCCAATAAGCACATGGGAAAAGTAAGCTTTGCTAGTAACAAAATGAATGAAAACGTTTCAGATGAGCCATTGTTCTTCACTTCTGTAATTTACAATAGTAAAATCTGATAATATTATTAAATATTATGGAAGGTTCGATGGATCAGGTATCTTCAGGCTCTGCCAGGGAGAGTGGACTTCGATAGGATTTATCTGGAAAGCAAATGGAAAATAACAATCCATAAAAAGGCACAGCCTTTGACCCAGTAATATGACTTCTGGAACCTGATTCCAAAAAAAAAAAAAGAGAGAGATACCTACAAACATGTATTATTTATAACAGCCAGAGTTTGAAAGTAGCCCCCAAATTCAACAGGAATGAATAATTCTATATCCATTGTCTGATAGTTTTATTTCTTCACTTAAAATAATAAAATTGTTTCAAATTGTTTGTTCCATTGGCAGAGAGGGCTGGGAGCGGGAGAGAAAGAAAATGAAAGTAAAGAACACAGCACATTCCCTGGGAATTTTCCTCAGTGAGGTGAACAAAGGATCTACGGACGGGTGTTTCTCTAGCTAGATCTTTGGATTATAGATACTTTATCAGTATTGATACGCATTCTCCATTTCACTGTACTCTTTGTCCAAAAAATGGGAGAAGGAAAAGAGAGACCACAAAAAGAGTGACAAATTGAAATGGAAGGTGAAATATACATATATGTGTGTATAGAAAATCTCATTGGGTGAAATACAGATAAATAGTTGGAAACGTCATTTTAATTACTGCCTTGTGAGTACAAAAGTATTTGACTCGATACTAATGATCTTGATACTGGCACTGAACCATAACTAATGTCAAAAATTTGCAAAATTTCGAAGAACATCACCTATCATATCAATGTGTCCTAACACCAAGGTCATTCTCTAATGATAAAGATTTTATCCACTTATATAATTTATGTGTAAATGAAGAGTATGGATGCTTTATGTTTCTGAAGGAAGAAAAAAAAAAAGAAACTTCTAACCAATTCCACATTTCTGAAGCCAGGCAGTGCTCTTATTAATATAATTCCAAATGATATCACATTTCCAAAAAACTCTCTTGAGAGTGAGTTGAGAGCTGAACC
>NW_017731395.1:1301069-1312745 GCF_001890085.2 Hipposideros armiger
TTTTCATATTTCCTTCATAAAAAAGGAAAGACTAGATCTTTTTTTTTTTAAGTCATGGACTTTTAAAAAGAATAGATGTAAATTTAAAGACCTCCAACCTTTTATAGAGGCCACTAAAATTTCATTTGTACTGATTCAAGTACCAACTGGAGAGACATATGTAATATGATTTTAAAAAATCCTTTTTCATTAGTTCTTCCTGTTCTGTTTGCCAATGCTACCATATAGATAAGGAAATAAAGTAACGTGGGATGAGCTATTGATTTGAGTGTACATTAGCAAACAAGATCAGGGCCAGGAGTTCGTTTTAATAAATCATCCAAGATATTTTGCTATTTATTATCCACTCACCACAGTGGATGACAATAGCTGCACACACAATAGCTGTACCTGAGTGTGCCGAGTAGTTCTACAGATTTCAATGACTTTCTCCAGCTCTGTCAGCCTCAAACACTGAAGCTCTGTCTAAGCAATACAGATATGTCAGACAAATGGACAGAGTGACTCATGTAGAAATCAATATACATGCATCCCCTAAAGACAGGGATATACCTGAGAAATGCGCTGTTAAGATGATTTCATTATTGTGGGAACATCATTGCAGGCACTCCCACAAACTTAGATGGTCCAGCCTACTGCACACCTACGCTGCATGGTGCAGCCTAGTGCTCCTGGGTTGCAAGCCTGCACAGCATGTGACTGGACTGAATACCGTGGGCAACTGTAATGCCATGCTAAATATTTGTGTGTCTAAACATCTCTAAACATAGAAAAGGTACAGTGACAATATGGTATACAGTACTTTTATATGACTGGCAGTGCAGTAGGTTTGTTGACACCACCATCATCAGAAACATGTGAGTAATGTGTTGCACGAGGCATTATGACAGCTCTGATGTCACTAGAACAGGAATTTTTCAGCTCCATTATAATCTTTTGGGACCACCATCATATATGGGGTCTGTCATTGATCAAAATGCCATTATGTGTCACAGGACTGTGTAATAAAGGTGGCATTTTGAGTCAGCGAGGAGATGACAAACTATGGCCCAATCGAAGTATGTTGTCATTATCCTCATTTTACAAATGAGCAAACGGCAGCACAGAGAAGTTAGGCAACTTGCCCACAGTCACACAGCTAGTATGAAATAGATGCAGGATTCAAACTCAGGCAGGCTTACTCCAGAGTCTAAGCCTTTACCATTATACTGTCTCTTCCTAATACTTAATTAAAAATATATATATTTTACAAATAACAAAATCAAACAAGAGAAAAGTAACTTCCTGAGATCACATGTCAAGCAAGAAGTAGTTCTAGAATTTAAATTCAGCCCATCAGGGTACTTATTAGTTTTTTCAAAATATTTTGTGCTCATTAAATCTGAATTTACAAAAATCTTGATCTTTTAAAGCCATCAGATTATTTTTCTAAAATAGTCTCATCAGTTATTATAAGCTACCTAATATTGTGCAATTTTAGTGTTTGGATGAGAAACTGTGAGGAGATATCTAACAATATCTAATATGGCCTTTCCAATTTAATAATGACATGGATCAAAAATTATTTTTATATTGCATTAAATTCTCCACAGGAGGCCTGCTTCCAATTTTACCTCTTTTGAGAATTTTTTGGGGGGCTTTATTCTATTTTTAACCCCAAACTTACAACAAAATAAATTGTTCCCTCCTCACTGTGCTATGTTCTTTTTTTTTCCTACCTCTAGTTGCACACAAACCCCACTGCTTTATAGTTACCTGTAAAAATGTTTGTTGTGCCAAGATATCAGCGGCAAAGAAAGAATTACTTATATCCCCAGTGTCTATAACAGTGCCTGGCTTATAGCAGAAGCCCAGTGAATTGTCTACATTGCCCTGAATCTGTTCACCTGTGTTTACATCCTTCTACATATTACAAAACTGGAGGCTCGTTGGAGCTAGAAGAGAGTACTTGATCCATCATTTCCAGAAGCCATAAAAGAACAGATAAAACACTAGAAACAAAAAACTAAAAGAAAACCTGGCTTCAAATCTTGGCCCTACAATTTGTTTAGCTATTGACCACGAAGCTTCTTTTATCTTTCTCTGATATGCAAATTACATTATTCCCCTCCAGAGTTTTTGTGAGCCAGAAGACACATTTAGTAGAAAGAGCCATTATAATGCCTACTATGTACTACTGCTCAACAATACTTACCCCATTCACGTTCATTTAGCTATGTTTAAGCTATTGCAACATATCACCCCTTCTGCCAACCACTTCCTATATTATATCATCTAACCCTGACAATGCTGTCATTCAGCCATGATGCCCTCGCTTTACAGGTAAGGAAACTGAGATTCAGGGAGGTTGAATGGGCTGCCCNCATGGGCTACCGTGTGTAGCCAGCAGCCAGCGTGAGCGGCCAGCAGCCACAGTGAGCGGCCATCCAGAAGCCGGCGACTGATCTGCCTCGCCCGGGGAAGAGCGCAATGATGGTGCTAACTTGGGCCAGTGAAGCAATGTCCTCCACAACCAGACTGAAGAACAAAAGGACAGCAACTTGTCTGTTCCCCTTTCCCCGATTCCCCAGCGCTGTTCCCATCCCCCCAATTCCCCAATAAAAATTTTAAAAAAGTTGGCATAATAGAAAATAGATTTAAATCAATTATTTGAAGTGGTAAGAATAAGCAATACAAGGTGAGAGAGAGAGAGAGAGAGAGAGAGAGAGAGAGAGAGAGAGAGAGAAACTGAAATCAGAAGTGAGGAAAGATGAAAGTTGTCGGGGAATTGAATTCCTTATCTGTCATGATGGGGCATCGGAAGGTGCTATTTCCAGTTGTTAAATCAAGAACCAAGGCATGAAGAACTAAAACAAAAATGGTTAAAAGGGGTGGCTTTTGGAGAATCAGGGTGGGGTAAGGCGAGGGAGACAATATTTTAGTCGGCTTCAAAGTAAAGACAAAATCATGGGACTCAGAACTTGCATCTAAAGGAAATTTGCTGCTGCTACCTGAGGAACTTCCATACTTCTGAATCTTAAGAGATGGGCCTGCTTTATGTCACGTGCGACAGGAAGCTGCTCCATTGCAATGAAAAGAGAGTGATACGCCTGATAGCGCCCCCGCCCCCGGAAGTGCAGTGCTGCCCTGATGTGGTGATTCTAGGTCACTGTGGTTTGCACTGACCCTTATGAGAGGCTGAGGAAAGTTAGGGGCCTTCCACCTGGAAAAATGCACATAGAGAACTTTGGGTACACTTCATGGGTTCCTATCAACTCCAGATGAAGAAGCCCTAGACCAGAGAATTACAGGGGACGCTAGTCTACCGATAGAGATGCCAGTGTTGACCTAATAAGAACACTGCAGCCAGCGTTTTGCAGAAATCTCTCCCGTCCTGTGCCATGAACAACCCAAGAGATAAATTATTGCCAACGACTCTTGTCACAGACTACGTTTAAACAGCTTTACACACAAAGAACAAGAATTCCTTCTACCATTTGTAAAATTCCTGATACAAGAAAACAGATGCCCCAGTACAGGTTACAGAGGAGAAGCATGAATAGAAAATACAGAATCAAGGTGATGAGAGACAGAAAAAAGACTCATGCAAGATGACGCCAGACATTTTCCCTCATCCGCTTCTAGTTAGGGTTACACCAGTTCGGTAGTGTGAAGGCAACTAGGAGTTCTCTGGGTCGCTCATACAGGGTGTTTGTACGTTCAGGGGTAGGTGGAGGGGGAATTCTCAATATTGAGCACAGATCTGGTCATTCTCAGTGAATTCCTACTATTGCTTTCGGAAGCTCACAGGAACTGAGTCCCTTCAGGTATCCTTACGGATACACGTCTGAGCCCATGTCACTTTGAGTTGCTGTCATCCTGTGTACCCCACACCCACACTGATCTGCCTCGCCTCAACCTACCTTCATGTCACTCCTCATTCTGCAGGTTGATTNGAAACACTGTTCTCACCGAGAGGACAGAGAATAAAGAAATCATTGAACCCCTGGAATTCCAACGCACCAACAGGGTCATTATTGTGAAGAACGGAGGAAGTTCTAATTCGCCATGAATAGTTTGGTTTCTTCATGGGAGGTCCACAGGCAGAGCAGAGGTGACATAGCGGGACAGGTGGGGGGCAGGGGGTGGGAATGAAGATCAAAGCCCAAAAGAAGCAGAAGATAAGTCAGAACAGCAATCCAGGGGAGGGAGAGCCGCTGAGAACGTACAGGAGCAGATAAGTGCAGACCAGCTCAGCTCAGAGCTGTGTTTTCAGCCCCGGTTTCAAGCAGCTGGTTGCAGGCAGCAGGTAGCGATGGCCACGCTCTCACCTTCACATTCACACCCAACACTTCCCCCAGAAGATCATTCTTTGAGCTGGAAGAAATAGGAGTAGGGAGCTGTGCAGCGGTGCATGCCTGCTCGGCTTATTAAAACATGGGAAGAAGGCAATATTTCAGCCCCCAGAAATAAAATTTTTAAAAAAAGAAAGAAAGAAAGAAAGAAAGAAAGGAAAAAGATAGACAAGTGAGAGCAGCTAATCCATCGGCAGAAATTAGCAGGCAGAGTATGTAGCTGTTTGAGATGATGAACGAGGCTGAAATAGCTACATAGGCTAACATCCTGTGGGATAATTACTCCAAGCTCTCAGGCTAAAATCTGTCTTGGAGGCACTGGGAAGCTTTGATGGCTCAATTTCAATGGGCATGCTTATGAAATACATAGTAAAACCTATTAAAATTGAAATTGTTCTTGGTAGGTATTCTGTGACTTGGCTGCTGACCCCGTCAGGCGGCTTTTAATAAGGTACACACTGTTTTTATTCTTAAAAGTGGCATGTGCATTAGCTGCCCACATGCTCAGTTTTAACCCTGTAAGTAATTGGCTCTGTGAACTTTCCATATATGTGCAGTGCAAGGATCGCTATTCTTCTTCTAGAAAATGGTGAGTTTCCAAATGGAGGTAGACACTGTTGGCTTTGGCTAAACAAAAGCTGCTCCCTTTCTGAGTCAGCCAACCAGTGTCCCAGCTTCAGAGATAAGGGTTTGTTGACACGAGCGATCATAGGTAAAGCCCACATGGCTTCAGAGGGACATCCTTGCTGACCTAAAACAACTCCGGTTTCCCCTGGTGCTTTTTCTGTTATGTCACAGCCATCATTAGGTTATTCACGCAAAATATATCTGAGTATAACCCAAATGAACCCCCACATTCATTCTACAATGAATGGGAATAACGTAGATTCCGCAATCTGTATGCCTGGCTGTAATTGTTTTAGGAAAATCCTCAACGTTAAGAAAGAAACTAGAGGACCGTAGGGCCATACTGCTCAAAGTGGGTTCCTCCGAGCAGCTCCGTAGGCATCTGGGAGCATGTTAAAAATGCAGGCTCCCAGACCCCCCTCAAACCTACTGAATTAGAATAATTAGAGTCGGCATCTTAACAAGTCCGTCCNCTTAATCTGATGACTCCAAATATATCAAAACTTAATCTGATGACTCCAAAATATACGTTTATATATATGTATATGTGTATTTGTCTAATTTATATAATCTCTCAACTCAATCACTTAATAATGGCTTGGCAGAAAAATCATGGAAGCCCGTTTGCATTTCAACAATGGTTCCTAATCACCACAAAAATACTCAAGACAATTTCAGATCCACTCCTGACTATCTCACTGGATTGCTCGGTTACACTTCAGAAGTCACTTATCTTCCCTCGGTCTGTCTCCACTAGAAAATTGGGCTAACATCCTTCTTTCTCTAAAGATAACTTAGATAAAATGCGCAAATTAAAAGGTATATATCAAGTACAAAAAGGAAGGCAAGTGTCATAGTCCTCTGAAGAGGAATTAATGTGAAACACCACGGAAAAGGTGAAAATTTAAGGAGTCATCATTGATCGCTGTGAAATCCCCAAAGCCATGAAATCCAATCAGCCCAGGGAAGAGTTAAAAGACGAGAACTCCCCACAGCTTAGATGACTTTGGAAACACAGATCAAAAACAAAGAGACGGAAAGTATAATTAACTCCATTACTGCTCAGTCAAATGAAAACAGCCATGACATCCTTTCTTATTTATGGCACCAGCAAATAGCTCCATTCCACCCGTGAATAGTGCTGTAGGACAGCACTGGTTCCACAGCAGGTGATACAGAAACAAGAGGCTGAAATTTATGTCACTAGATCATGGTGTCAATAGAAGATTTATGCAGAAGTCCCATAAAAAAATAAGTAGCTTGTCTATCTTCTTATAACAGTTCTTCTTCTTTAGCAAACAAAAATCTATACACAGAAAGCTGNGTCATCAGGGCCCAACTCAGAAATCCGGAAGTCCTATCGGAAATTTTCTTTCTTAACTTTTTTCTCAAATCCCTCCATTTCTCCTCCTTCCCACCTTAACTACCATAGAGTGACCATAACTGTTGTCCAATCCATTTTCTACATTGCAGCCAAAGACTCTTTCTGAAATGCTCTTCAGATCAAGCTGCTCCTTCGGGGAAAATTTAGGACAAATTCCTCTTTGCCTCAAGGTGGGGGTTGGGGGAGCCAATCTTTTAGCAGGTTTTATAGTCTTCAACAAAGCGTCCTCCTACCCACCCTCCCTGAATCTAGCTGACAGCCCTACCGACTTCCAGCCACACTGAAATACACCAACCTCTCTACCTCACTGCTGGTAAATATTTACACTGAATAACTTTTTTAAATACAAATATAATGTTTAGGCAAAATGCATTTCTCGCATTTCAGGCCCTCCTAACTTAAAAGTAACATTTATGTCTAAAACACTATAGAATTTTGGTGTGACCACACTGGGGAAAAAAATTCTGTAGTTTATCCCTTGGTTTTTGCCTTCTCCAAAGGATTAAATATTTTGAAATTCAAATTCTCAGCCCAGAAGTTAACATTTATAATAGCTAACTACATATATTTGTATTTATATAACAGAAAGATTGTGAGGACCTATTACATACCAGGCACTTTGCTAGATCCTAAGGATAAGTGTGAAACAAAATCCCAATCACTGGACAGAGGCTGATAATATTCACCTTCATGTGAGAATGGACATGTGAGAATGTCCATTTCCAGGTTTGCTCCATAGAACACACTCGATTAATGTGTTAGAAAAAAACAATCAGAATATGCTATAGTAATCACCATCTTACTGGCTTCTATAGAAACCGCATTCAGCTTCCTCCCTGCAGCTGAAATTATTTTACAGAACACAAACTTCCAACATTTAGTGAAGATGTTTTGATTTCAAAAAATAATAATTTCTAAGTCCACATGCATCTGACACATATATCAACGTTAATACGCCTTAACCTATTTCGGAGGGAGAAACAATGCCATATTAAATAAAAAGCAACTGAGGGTTAGAAGCAAACTCACTAATCGGAGTCACTGGGATGCGTTTAGTTCCTTGGTTTTATTCCAATGCTGATGTCGCTGAATTGTTCTGCATGACTTGAAAGGAGCAAGGGGATTATTTTGCCACAGATTTGGGGAGATGATGGTTTACTGGCCAACTCACTGACCTTCCAAGATCTTTAGCTAAACTCCTGTTAGCACAAGTTGTGTGGGAACTGGATTCAGAAACTCAGAGCCCGAGGAAGGAGAACTGAAAGGCACCTTCCTGAAACACAATTGATTTGCTTCATTTCTTTGAAATGGCTAATGCTTTGATGGTTCATATTTACAATGGCTTGTCCTGCTCTTCAGTGGAGTTGATATGTTGGAGTCTTTAACACTATAAACTTGATCAGAAGTTCCTCAGCAATAAACAGACTGGATTGAAGGGGTGTGCCCCTCCCCACCGGGCCTCAGGAGCCCATTTGCTTACCAATTTGTAGCTAAAGACATCAGAATGGTGTTCTTCATGCTCAGCTGCTCCAGGTACTTGAAAATCGTTCTGGGAAGCTCAGTATGCAAACTGGTTNCCCCCCCGGTAAAATGCATGCATACTAAAGTTTGAGAAGCACTGTTCTCATGCACACCTGGTTAGAGATTTCTATCATCATTCATCATCTAAGCAACTTTGTACTCAGCCAAACCTTTCTCAACTAACACATATTTTAAAGAAAGACAACTACAAAGAATCAGAGGAAATCCACTCAAACTCTCTATATTTATAAACCATCCTTTCGTTCAACTATACTGAGAGTCAAAACCACGATATGATTTGAAGAAATCAAACAGCATAAACAGGCGCTAAAGGAAGCATGTACTTCAGAGAATAGGAGAGACAGCTTACACATTTCCAATTAGTATCCTCACAGAGAGCTGAGCCAATATTACAATTCATAAAAGAACAAGTTCCTTTGAGAAAAAACCAATGGGGGGAAAAAAATGAATGCGCTCTAGTGAATTAAGAATATGATTACTGAAATCAAAATACAATTAAAAAAAAAGGAAGATAAAGCTAAAAAAATTTCAGAATGTGGAGCAGAAAGACCAGGGGCAGAAAAATGCATCCATTTACTCCTTTGTTAACCAGGCATTTATCGTGGATCTACCCTGAGTCAGGCAAGGGCTGGAGAAGTTGCAGTGAATGCAACATAGTATCTGTACTCTTGGAGCTGACAAGATGAAAATAAGGTGGGTAAACATTAAGAGCTATGGAGAAGGAATGAAGGAAGTCTGAGAATCGTTCAACAGGAGTTAAAAAAAAAAAAACACCAAAACCCAGAAACTAAAACAGATAGAAAAAGCTAAATAACAAACAAATGAGTACATAAAATTTTCCAGAGCTGCAGAAAAACATGATTTTCATATTGAAAAAGCTCATTAAATTCCTAGNAAAAAAATGTATTTATAAATTAACTTGTTTTCAAGAGAAAGACCTTGTAGGTAAGGTTCCAACACAGTGAATTTTTACAGTGAAGCTATAAACTCTAAAATGGAGATGATGAACATGGACAATATAATTTATAATACTTGCAAAGCTTTCAATTATCCAGGTGCTCAAAGCCCAACAAATTGAATAATGAACAGGGTAATGAGTTGAACCCTGAGACGAAGGTCCCAGAAAACACTGGGCAATCACCACCGAGGAATTCACACACAGAAGTACCCTGAAAGAAACAAACTTGTTTGAAGGGCACCCTTTCCTTTTTAAGCCCAAACATTTGTGGAACAGCCGTGCAAATAGGAATTGCTTTTAAGAAATACCTGTTAAAGGTATAAAGCTGCTAAAACAGTATATTTCAGATGACCAAACAGAGAATTAGACTCATAAATTGGCCCGTTACATTCTCTGAGAGTGCAGGTTCTCTATTTCATTCTTTTTAGCCACACTGAGAGGGGGAGGAAATGTGGTCATATAAATTATTAAGCACTGTCGCTTCAGATTCAGGCCGTGTGTTGATATTCCCCAGATCCTAAAGCACAGAGTTCATACAACACTGCAGATCAGAAATTTAAATAATGAAATGGCTTCTGAACCCACTGTTCGGACCCGGGTTCGATGATGTATGCTTTTGTGTCTGTAAGTGAGGACCCTGACGGGTGTCTCCTGAGCCTTGCACCCACATCCCTGCTTCCGGGGATACTGCAGACCAGCAGAATGTAAAGTTAGCAAGCATTGTGGAAAGATTTGAATTAAATATGGTTAGATCAAGTCTACAGAAATGAACGGCTCCCCTCACGTCCAGCCCCCACCACCATCACACAGGGGACTCAGCCTGCACTCTCATTACCTTACTCCATAAAGTATATTTATCGAAGCACCTTCGAAACAATCTGTCCGGAGGCCAGGGGGCAATACTGTGCAAGTGATTAGTGTATTGTCCGTGAAGTCAAAAAATCTGGCTTTGAGTCTCAGCTTGACCGTTTTCTAGATGTGTCTTAGGCAAACTACTTAACCTTCTACACGTCTGTTTCTTTACCTGCATAATGGAGACAATAACAGTACTTGCATTAGAAGATTATTGGGAGCATTCAATGAGATAAAATATGCAAAACATTTAGTATAGTAAATTGTAAGATATTTAAGCGGGGGAACCTCTCCTTTTTAAAATCACCTACAACATGTGGAAGACATTTCGCTGTAGGTTCCCATTAAATGCTGCTGAAAGTATGAGTTCTAAAGAGAAGCCTTTCAAACTATTAGAGCTGATGAACTCTGAACTCTTAGAAACCTTGAATTTGTTGTTGTTGTTGTTGTTTAAGGGTGACCTGGAACAACAGAAGGAAAGTAATTCACAACGTGACCTTGGATAAGTCAATTAACCTCTTTGGACCTGGGTTTCTTCACCTGTACCCTGAAGGGGTTGGCCAGGATGGCGTCTCCGGAGCCTTCCGGGTCCACCATTCTGTGATTCTGTGTTACTTCATTACCGTGATTTCTCTGTGCAGCCTTAGGTTATGCCCGTCGCCCCTTCTAACAGCCCTTCAATCTTACTTCCAAAAGCCAGGTCCCCTGGTGTCGGAGGGTGCGCTGCTTGTTTGCAGCTCGCAGTGGAGAATTCAGTGATGGGGAACAGATGAGGATCGATGCCCACAACTGGGAAGCAATTTCAACCCTCGTGCGGGGGTGGGGACAGCACACTTCGCTTTGAGGCCCAGGGAGCCTTAATGACCACTGGTAATACACGCTTTGTGTTTGGGATATCTTTTGCCAGGAGGTCCCTCTCCTCTAGTGACTATTTGGCTGGGGGTGGTGGGGGTGAAGGGGGAATGAGTATCTATTGACCTGCTAGCATCTGGAGTCTTCCTTCCTGATCAGCAAGTACAAAAGTGGGTCCTGTGAAATCATGGAGAAATAGAAAATCTCCCCTTCATCCTCCATCCCTAGCTTTTCACTCAAACTGAGATTTATGACCGGCATCAGGAGTCTTTTTTCTACCCTCTGGAGACCCTCAAAGTGTGCAGAGATTTAAAAAGAACAAAAACCCCTGCCCCCAAATCATAAAACTGGGATAATGAGAATGCCTGTACAGCAGGGATGCAAAAAGAAGGAAAGAAAGTTGGTTTAGGTAAGAGCAGTGTGAATATTCTCCCCAAATAAATCTTATGCAGGAAGGATATAGCAAAAGAGACAGCCAGGGGCAAGTAAAATAGGGTGACCCAATAGCCATTCTGAAGAAGAAAAAGGCTGCATACTTTTTCAGTTGAAGATAAGTTTGAAGGTTTTAGTACAACAGGTTTCATTGACACAGTAGGGTGGTGTAAAGAGAATTGCCCCCTCAGACAAAGCTAGGACTCATCCGAAAGCCTAGAGGAAGAAGGGTGCACGTAGCACCTGCCATGAGACTCCTCTCCTCACCCCTTTACCATGCCTTTTTCCTAAACTGCCTGAAGGTTCCCCATGAGTACATTATTAATGTTAAGAAATGGACTGTGAGAATAATATTAGAAAGGCATGTCTGTTTGAGAGAAACGGATAAAATAAAATCAATTTCAACATTGAACAATTTCAAATGATCCCTTTTGCTCCTTTTGAAGATCAACAACTTCACTTGGAAAGTTGGTGTGTGTGTTTAATAACCAGTTAGAAATCTCATTAGAAAACTCCCTAAACACTTTCTACCCCATTATCTTCATTATAATGCATCCATTCATTCATTCACTCTCTCATTCTCTCAATAAAAAACTTTAGGAGACAATAATGATAATTAATGTAGACTTTCTATCCTTAAGTTGTCAAGTCTATACCTGACTCAGAAGGCTGGAATGCTAGCTCTTCTTATAAGC
>NW_017731395.1:1314045-1370344 GCF_001890085.2 Hipposideros armiger
GTGTGGAACCCAAGATATATACATTTCAGGGTTCCCCCAGTAATTTTGATGATGTTTTAGGAAACCATTGCTTATCCTAAATCCCATTTGTAGCTCTAACATAGATAAAAATTTTTTACATTCTTTCTTGACAAATTTTTATTTCATGCCAGTGCTTCCTCATAAAATACTGAATCCCCAAAATTAATTATTAGATGACTGAAATTGTAAATCATCATTTTTTAAATTTTCTTGAAATTTACTTAGATTTAATTTCAACTAGCAGCTTCTTTTGACAGCACTTCTGGCTTTGATTTAAAAAAAAAAAAAAAAAAAAAGAAAGAAAGGTTCTGGGCCGGCTGAGTGGCTCAGTTGGTTAAGAGCTCGCTCAAGAGTTTGAGCTCTGAGCAACAGCGATTTGAGTCCAGCCCGAGCTGAGCAGCTGCTGAGCTGCCGCCAACAGGTAGCAGGATGACTCAGCTAAAAAAAAAAAAAGGTTCAGATTTATTTTATCTACATTATTATTGTCTTCATTTCCCTTTTCAGAAGCGAAATTTTGACAGACTTCTTATCACAGATAATTTTCTCCCATCTAATTTTCTTAATCATTTTAGTTCCTTTTCTCTGAAACCTCTTTAGTTCTATAGGTTGTATATTAATGACCTCTAGTGAATCACACCTCCCAATATTCAGACCGATGTTTGGTCCCTCCTCTCCTATGTTGCCTCTAAACTTGACCATGACTTGCTTTGATCAATAGGACATCAGCAAACATGAAGACAGAGCAGTGGGGTAGAGAAAGCTTGGGCTTTGGAGTCAGCGAGAGCCAGGTACAAATCAGAGATGTGTACTGTGTTAGCTGAGACAGTGGAGAAATGGCTTGATTTCTCTGGTTCTCACTTTGGAAGGCAGGTTATTGGGGTAGCTCGAGACCCAGGTTTGAATCCTTGCCCTGTGACTTACCAGCTACATGGACTCATACAAGTTATTTAATTTCTCTGAGTTCGGGGTCCTCATTAATAAAGTGGGTATAATAATATTTACCCTACAATTTTTAATAATAATACAGTTAGCACCTCACAAGTAGTAGGTGCTCGAGAAATTGCAATATTTGTTGAGTGATTAATGCATACTATTTTTTGTTCTATTTCTTAAGTAGAACAAAATGTCCACAAATAAATATATCAACTAAGGATTGATAAATATATCAACTAAAGTTGTCAGTGGATAATTGCAGTATTCATTGTATCTGTGTATTATAGCTTGATTCAACATGCCTTTTATAAATGATACGTTTTCATTGCATTAAAATGAGAACATGTAAAAAAACACAAAAAATAAACATTTCCCATTTCCTCCCAGCATAAGTTAATAATGATTAATATTTTGGTGTCTAGATACTCAGATATTTTTTCTGAAACTCTGGGACCATACTGTAAGTAAATATTGCGTGGTAATTTGCCTTTTTTTCTCTCACTAAACAACATACTGTGAACATCTTTATATGTCTATAAATATATTCCCAAGACTGCTTTATTAATGGTTGTAGCATATTCCATTGTATGGATGTCCTGTAATTCATTTAACCAATCCCAATGTTCACATTAAAAAGTAGCTGCAATTGTGCTTCTTTGGAATGCTAAGCTGTATACACAAATCAAATCAATCACCAGACTTCAACAGAAAAACATTTCATATTAAATTTAATAAGCATCCCCAATTTATAGATGTCACACTGGAAGCTAAAAATATGGACCTAGTCATTAAATACACATTTGGCTTGTATCTTACCAATACCCAAGCCCCTGCTGGGAATGTTGGTTGATTAAGGAAGTATATTAATACCAGTGCGCTAATGGGACTCCGATTGCTCTGGAAAGCAAATCAACTTCACTGTATTCCAAAGAGAGGCACTGTAGGCACTGCGAGGAAATTAAGTTTTTGTCTTCCTGTGGGCTTGCAGAAAACCGTGTTTCCCAAAAGCTGAGGCATAGCTTGCAGGCAAGTAGAGTTAGGCACGTTGAGCGGAAAGTGAGAGATGTTGGTAGAGAGAAGCAACTTGATTCAAGACAATGGAAGGTCACAGAAAATGCTGTTGGGGCCTCTGGGTAGCCCCTGCCCTGAGAACGTAGCACGTGACCCACAGAGCCAGCCTGGCCTCAGCATCTGTTTTTATAATAAACCTCTTTATCATGAGGGCTGCCTAACAGTTGTCCAGAGCTATGGACGTCACAGCGCAGAAGTTGTCACATTCATGAGCATTCTTCAGTAAGTGTTTTGTTTTTGTTTCGCTTAGGCAGAGGTGGCACAGTTACACTCAGACTGATTCTGTCTTTGCCGGCAATTTATTAAGGTTCGCTGTGGGAATTATAATAACTTCAGAAGCCAATAGCATATAGGATCATATCTCTTAGTAAGCTAAATAAAGAAATAACATACTCCAAACATAGGACAGATTAATCACACTGTATAGTTCCAGGGAAGGTGAGATGAGAGGAATAAAGTCCACATTTTAAGAGATGCATACCTTTTTAGATGAGGAGGCACTCAGGAGAAAAAGGGACCAACTGAGATCTGCTTTCCAGCTTGCAAGGGCAAAATAAGTCTCCTGTTGCTAGGAAACAAGCACGCTGGTGTTGGCAGGCAGGCCCACTTCCTTCATGGGGTCACACTGTTAGTTAGGCTTTTAGCCACTACCTGTAAGAAAGCAGCCATTACCACAGCAGAAGCTAATGCCCCAAGCGTCTTCAGAGAATTTTCAGATTAGTGAAGAGTCACCTCACCCAACACTGAAACTCTCAAATAGTCCTCACAGACTCTCAGTATTTATCTCATTGTCTCCCCAGCGTATTGCTTCTCCGCATGTTCTTATCCAGAAGCCTCCAGGGAGGCCTCTGAGCAGCTGGGCTGCTGCTGAACAAAATTTTCTTTTGTTGTTGGTAACTTGTTGCTGACTACAGATCCTAATGACCAAATCAATTATTGTCACCGACAAAGGATGATTACACATAAGTTTTGTTAATGCACATTTGATATAGTAACAGGTGGCCCCTTTTAGATCACTCATCTTAATTTGATTAGCCATTTGTGTGTTTATGGGTTTTTCCTTTATTTTTGCTAACAACCAACATTCCAAAGAACAGGATCTACATTTACTTAAGCCGGAAATAAACTCAGTAACCCGTTGATATGAAATGGGGAGGGGATTTCTCGGTCAAATCACCAAAGAGAAAATTTCTACATCTATAGACAAAACAAACAAACAAACAAACAAAAACAATAAAATTCTAAACATGCTTGCATCATTCATGCCATTGAATAGTATTCAGTGAGTCCTTATATCTTTCCAAGCTGAAAGGGATAGATGTAGATATTGTGAAGGTATGGGCAGTTTCTCCTCATGTGAAACATACAAGTATTATAATGACCCAGTGATGTTTTTACTCAATCGTAAGGAAAACACGTGTTCCAAAAATTATAAAACAACGTTCATAGCTTTCTGAATAATAGTAAACAACCGAAACCTCCATCAACATGACTGGATGAACAATTGTGTGGTACGCACACGATGAAATACTGCACACCATTAAAAAGGAACCAATTGCTGATACGCACAAAAATTTCAGTACATCTCAAAAATAATGTGATGAGTAAAAGAAGTATGCCTGCTGTATGATTCCATTTGCATGTTCTAAAACAGGCAAAACTAAGTTGTGACAGGACTAAAAATAGTTGGGCAGTGGTGGTAAGCTGACAGAAAAAAGTGTGAGGAAGGTTTAGGGATGAATGGGTCATTTCATAGCTTGATTGAGGTGCTGGCGATATACATGGGCAATATATATGAGGTGGCTGGCTATGTATACTGTTGTCCAATCTCATTAAACTGAGCCCTTCATACCTGGGCATATATAAAGAGTAAAATAAATTCACAATTACATATTTTTAGAAGAGTAACAATAAAATGATCACCTTTATGCAAACTAACGTCACTCGGTGTTCTTGTGGGATAGCTTTCTGTCTCTTCAATCTATTGCACAGATATTTTAATGCCCCCTTCTCCCTCCTAATTCATGCTAGAGATGAACAGTGAATGGCCTCTTGATGACCGTTTTCATTGAACAGCCGATATTAACTGAAAATATAGATGGGCATTTGCAGTCCACTCACACTTTTCCATCATTTCTACAATGTTTTTATCATTTTTTTTGCAAGGTATTCAATGGTGACAAATGATTTTTCAAAGGGTAAACAATCAGCATGTAAGATTCAGCACATTAAACAGACTTCATCATCTCTCTAATAGACTTGAACTTGATAATTCCTGAGAATTTTGAATCAATGGGTTGCTGGTTACTTTCCAATGACATTTACCAGCTAGTCTTAAAAACACAGAAGAAAGCATTGTAAGTTTTATCCAAAATGATTATGGCCATCATTTGAATAAAATACAGATTTTGCAAGCTGTAAAGCATATCATTACTACATACTGGCCTAAGTAAGGTTTGGTTCACAAACTACACAGCTCTAACCAAGTCATTAAATCTATCTAAAAGGGCCTCATTTGAGAAGCAATAAAATTTTTAATCATTTTATTATTAAAAGAGTGTTTAATATGTAGCTAATTAAATGCCAAAGGCAGGTTATCTGAGTTTAACCTTCAAAGAGAAAATTATGTATCAAAGTCTGCCTCTGGCATCATGGGATAGAAATGTCATCCTCATAATCATTGCGTGACAACTAGCTGGTGGCCTTTTCTAGAGCTATAGTTAAATTACCTGATTAAATTAATAGCCATTTAGATGTTTTAGGAACTGCACAGACCTATACTAAATGAAAATTAGGTCCATTACATTTTCCGAGTGGGCTACATAGACCCTAAAATAAAACACGTATGCCATGGCCCACATTACTGAGATTAAGCAATTAAAAGCTCTTTTTAAAAAGTGACTAATTCCCTGTAATATACAGACAACTGGATTTACACTAATGACTAGAGGTAGATTTTTTTTTCCTGCTTGTTTTTACTTTTTCTAGGACAAATTCTCTGTGTGTTTGTTTGTTTTAAAATAAAAGAGTAAAACTTGAATATATCATCTAGATGTGTAGCTAGATAACACTGTTGTGATTATATTTCTCTAAGGCAATGAACAGTGATGATATGTAAGACACTAAGTTATAAAGAGAACAAAATCATCGTAATTGGGAATTCAGCAAAACACCATTGAAGCATTCTAGGAAATAGCTTTCAAACTATTCAGTGTAAACTATTTGGGAAAAAAATACAAAAAGAACTCACATATTCCTTCCTTGCTAATTCTTTTTTATGAAATCCAGGTCATGAAATAATTAAATATGTCAGGAAAATGCAAACAATATATTTATTAACTATTCCTTCCATATTTCTCCAGTGGCAAAGGAATACACTGAACATAATTTTTACGGTCAGAAGGTTTGATCACTGCTACGTCCCCAGTACCTAGAATAGTGTCTATCACACAGTAGGTATTTAATAAATACTTTTGGATTTAAGGCAAGCCTGAAATTTTTTCTCAGTTTTCACTGACATTTATTTAAAAGCCAAACTGAAATATCAAAATCCTTTACTTTCACAACATCATAAAATTAAATATTTGGCAAGGAATTTTTAGGCCAGTGCCATTTCAGAGGCAACCACATAAAAATGAACTACATCAGTGAGAAGACTTCTTTTATTTATAATTAAGCTTTTGCTTAATTTCATTTCATGCATTTCAAGGATGCTGTGTTGTATCCTATTCATTGACTTTAAGGGTTTCAAATACACCCAATTCTTAATAAATATTTAATTTCAGCATCCCTCCTGTGGCTACAAAACTTAGATCTACTGTAAGATCTGGTGCTATTTACAGAGAAATTCTACCTGTGATATGTTCATGATGTTTTTAAACAGGAAGAGCTAAGGCAGCATTGATAAGAACCTGTGAACAAATCACTCTTTGGGAATCTATAATGCTTAGGTCATAACTTGGTTGAATGTAAGTCAGTCTTTATTCATTGAATCAATATTTATTGGGGGCCTACCAGGTGTCACTAGACTCTAGACTCTGTAAAAATACAAAGATGAATCAAACAGCCTAATTCTAGTGTAAATAAATAAAAAACATTGGATATGAAAGAGTAATAGTGGAAGACTGTACTTGAGCAATATTAGAAATGTGTACAAAGTACCATAGCGACCATGAGGAAGAAATGATGAACTGTCTCATGGATGATTGAGGCAGGTTGGGAAAGGAGTCATAGAAGAGAAGACATTGAAAACCATCATATGAGAAAATGAAGAAGGAAACTTGTACGTGGGAATGTCAAATCTATAAAAAAATACCATGAAAGATGTGTGAGAAAGCAGATTGAACTTAATACAGATCCTTCTTAGAAAATGTCAGAATCTGATTTAATGGATTGAGATTTTTAAAAGTGGCTTTATTGGTGTGTCAAAGAATATTCCAATCGTAATACATTTCAAGTATTATGTGATTTTTCAACATTTTCATGAAAAAAAAATAAAACTCCTACAGAGGGACAGCATGGGACAATTTCATAATAGAGAAATTAGAGGAATGTTGTTGCATTTATAAGGAAGGACAGAAATAAACATTTCAGATTTTCATGAGTGCATAATTTACAATTTTAGATTTGAAAGGGAATTCTGAGATATTCTAATCTAATCTCCCAAACATTATGTTACATAGCAAGTCAATAATGGTTGGACTGGAACCCAGGACTCCTGACTTTTCTCCGCCATTTTTTCTGCTTCCCAAATGAACTGTCCCAGAGCTAGTAAAATTGGCAAGATGTGTCCTGCCTGTGTGTCTCCCACATGAAGTAGATGTTGACATCGGCAACACTTCTGTGCCTATAGCAATGTCAGAGGTTGCTTACGGGTTTTATTCCATCAGTAGAAACAATAGAAGAAGTACCTATGCGTTAATCTGATTTTGGTTCCTTTGTTCTACTTTTAGAGAAAAAAATGAGTACAAAAATGTGCTCTTTCTGAGATTTGTCCCTGAGGTATTTTCTTTTTTATTTCTCAGGCAATGTGATCTGCTGTCTGAATGGAGATATAAGATTCCATGGCCTTGTTCACCCACATGCTATGCATAGTCAGTCAATCCCACCATGTAGAATTTAGTGCATCTTTGGGGAAGCCTGACAGGTACATGGCAGGTTGGGAGCAGGCGGGTTAGAAGAAGGTAAGTGGGCTAAGAATGCAGCCATATAATTTACAATCCTCACGCCCATAAAAGTACAACAAGCAGGTAAGGTCGAGTGTGCAGTCGCAGGGCCACTAGCCAGGCCTCCAAAAGCTACAGGATCTTATTTCATTATCTCATAACCTGCATTGCCCTGCACAAGCGTCCCACTCCAGGACCATGGCTAATGTACTATGACAGAGAGGAAAACAGCCAGGGAACTTGGCAGCTTTGCTTTCCAGTCATCAGGAGGCAAAGTGCAAATGGAAGAACTAGGGAGCCTCGTGACCTACCTTCTTTTGGAGAACTGCAGTGACAAGTTAGAATATCCAGAACCTGTGATCAGGCTCTGATTCTGTGACATTGTCGCTTTACACAATGCTGCAGAGCTGTTAAGTGTATGGGGCTCCGGGTTCAAATTCAGGTTCTGCCATTTGTGGGCTGAGTAACACCTTAACTTCTACCTCTGAGTTGCAGTTTCCTTAGCCATAAAAATGGTCATCAGAATTGAGTCAAAGGCTTAGGGGTGTTAAGAGAAATGAAAAGAACTAATCCACATAAAAATGCATAGTACAGGGCATGGCCCCTAGTAAGCATGCACTAAATACTAGCTTTTGTAATTACGATAGATACCTCACCCACGTATCTTTGATACAACGGGCTAATTTCTTTAGGTCAGCATCTATATATATATATATATATAGATGCTGACCTAAATATATATATATGTGTATATATATATACATATATATGTATATATACACATACACACACACACACACACAGAGTAAAACCTTGAATTGCGAGTAACGTGGTTTGTGAGTGTTCCACAAGACGAGCAAACATTTCTCATACATTTTAACATGGTAAACGAGCAATGTCTTGCAATACGAGTAGTTTGTTTCCGGAACGAATTGTGCTCACAAACCAAGGTATATGCATTCATCTTCAGCTACTAAAGACACTATTCCCCAATTTCTACAGGTTAAACTGATGAAGAAACTTGGCAAGTCACAATGATTAAAAACTCGCACCTTGATCATATGGTCAAAATTACCTGAATACCTGAGGAAATAGTTACAAATGTGTCCTGAAGAGGAGAGCTTAACAAAATGTCCCTTCCGTGTGCCACGCAGTCTGCATTTTTTTCTGATAATCAGTTCTTACCTTACCCTTGACACAGCTCACCTCGAAATAGTGTAAAAATCACAAGGAAGATACAACCGAAGAAAAATAATTAGTCTCATGGGTCGTTCTGCCATTTATAAAACACGAAGCCACTTATAGCCGTTCACAGATAGTATCCTACAGGCAAGGAGTTCCACTCACATTAGAGAAACGCTGCACCTAGATTCTGAAAACTGAACTGCTGGTTCCAGTCGGCCTTTGTATCTTTCGTTAGTGGACAGGAAAATAAAGGAGGTAGCAGTCAGCATTCATCCTTTACTTCTTAGATCTGAAAAGAAAGTGATCCATGGGGCTGGTTTTGATCTACAGTGAAATGTACTATTCTGTTCAGGAGTTGACATAAGTACCACTATATTGAAGGGGGCAGGTGGGGACGGAGGAGACCCTGCATATTTTTTGCTTGTTTCCTCCCTCATCAACTGGAAATGTGACAGCGTTAGAAGCAAACCTTCTATCCAGTGTATAAAAACCAAGCACTTAGGCATTTTTGAGTGATAATTCAATAGGATTAAATTACACTCATGTGACAGCTCAACCCTACTAATGAGGTACATTTCAGTAAACTGTTGACAGAACTGTCTGGAAGGTTTCTTTAATTTACCAACATGTAACAACATGGGAAAAGCATTAGTCAACTAGATGAAGATGAATAAGCAGTGAGGTCTAGGGGTATTTTACATTAATACCTGACAACCTGAAAAGGTTTTTGTCACCTGCTCTATTTAGCCCAAGGCAGGCACAGAATAACTGGTGTGTATTAGTGTGATTGACTTACCAAAGCAATGAAAGAAATTATCTTGAAGAGGGCTGAGTGGAAAATATGTCACAGAAATTTCTTTTCCTTCCAGTTAACAGGAAGCGGGTTCCTTGCATAGCGGTTGATGGTCGCAATCAAGTTGAAAGAATGTTTCAGATCTTTTCAGATGGCTACACCAACACTTTCATTTTTCAAATTCTTTGAGATTGACCTTTGGGATGGAAAAAAAAATCTGTCTGTATATATTTCTTGCCAGGTGTTGATTGGGAATAAAGTAAGGTAGTCCTTGCCTGACTAATTTATTCCAAGCTAAGAAAAGGAAGAAAATATAGGGAACATGGAAGAGCAATAAAAAGGAGACAAGGAAACATGCTTATTAAGGCATCAAATGCTTATGCAAAATCATCTAGCTAAGATTGTACTGGCTAATAAGAAGAGGGCCATGCAATCATTTGCATCCTTTGAAAAATATGTTGAACTAATAACGTTCCTCCAGAGCCTGGCAAGAAATATGGCTGAGGAAAAAAAAGCAGATTAACTCTACCTAAATGGATGAACAAGGTAACCATTAGGGGGCGCTCCAGATTCCAAAATAGATATTGGGTTCTAATCATTCTGAAAGTTTTAATTTATAGATGTGTCCTCAAGAGAAGGTGTCCCACAAAGGAAAAGTGGGAGCAAAGATGGACATACTAACCGCATTTATTGACCAGAAATTCCCCTAAACAACGGAACATTTTAGAAGAACTAAGAGAAACGTATTAAGACAGCAGTGACACCTTTAACTCTTGAGTATCAAACATATCAGAGGGGATTGTCAGTTTAGTTAATCCAAACTATCAGTTAATCTATAAACATCTATTTAGCTTTGAAAGCAGAATAAGCTTTACAGGGTTTCTTTGTAGCAAGTTACCTTTGTCATTTCATCTTGATATGGCTATCGTTGTAGTGATTTTGCATTTCCAGACTACACAGTGATTTGTTAGAGGCCCCTGGGAGACAGGCTACGAGGGAGATGGTGGGAAGACTTAGAAAGTAATTGAACTTTAACAGCTCAAGGTATGCTACCTGAGTGGTAGGTAACAAGGGAGAGAGAACCACTCAGTGATAATTTTAACACGTACATGTATCAAGTTTCAAGCTGGACCCTGGAGAGAGAACTTTTTCCAGTAGAAAAGCTCTAGGGGATCTGACAACGCTGACAAGGTGTTTCCCTAACAAACTCCGAAGTAATAGTTAAGTTTGGGGGGGAGTCAAAAGTTATATGTGGATTTTCAGCTGTGTGGGAGGTTGTTACCCCACTCCCCAAGTTGTTCAAGGGTCAAACTATTATTATAGAAAGTCCCGCTAATTCTGGAGCTGAAAGGGTTGGCTTCTGTGCCAACAACTTAAGACTTCTTTTACTGGCCTCAGATACTATGTCTAACTCTTAATCTTCCAGTCTCAACAATGATCAGAAGGACAATCATTACTAAAATTTGCCCATATTCTTTTATTCACAAAAAAGGCTTTCACCACCTCATTTGCTGCTGTGAGGAAATAGAGTGAGTATTTTTATAACACTTGACAAAGAAGCTGACTTCAGCAACTGCCCACTTTGGGCACAAAAGCAGTCAAGGAAGACACAAAGGAAAGCGTACTTTCTTATCAATGAGAAAGGTTGGTGCCAAGCTGAGTAAACAGTGCACAGCCAGAAATAGAGCCAGAATGGTTCTTTTCCAGTAAGAAATTAATCTTCCAGATATACTTGAATTTGGATACAAAGATGTATTAGAAATATTTTAATATTGCTTGTAACAGGGAAAGGAAAACATTTAGATGGAACCAAAGGAATAAATAAATTATAACAAATATATGCAATAAAGTACTGTGTGACCATTAAAAAAATTAAATAGATTGATGTGTGCTAATATAGATCAACAGCCAAGATATAGTAAGTGAAAAATCAAAGTGCTGACTAGTATATCTATCATGTAACCAACCATATCTTAAAAGATAGACATACAAATCTATACAAAATAGAATAGCATTAGAAAGATCTATAATGTACTGGCACTGATTATCTTTGGAGAGGGTAACTGTGAATCAGAAAAAAAGAGAAACACCACTTTTTATTGTGTAATTATTTCTATTGATCTAATTATTTTTTATCATGTGCATGCATTACTTAAAAGCATTTTAACATGGATAAAAAATAATAGGTGCTCAGTTAATGTTTGTTGATCTGAACAATCAAACACATGGGTCATGCTAATCTAGAAGCGCTGGACTTGGGAACAAACAAAAATTGTAAATTCGGCTCTGGCACAGACTAGCAGAACAGGGTTTCTTTGTTTAAGGTACCCAATCTTTCAGTCACAATTTCATTTAATGAGAAATTGGTAGAACTGTGTCTTCCCTGCATCTCACAGGTTCATGAGGACCATATGAGATAATATACAGCAAAGCTTCCTCAAAGGTGTAAAAATGCAAGGAATTGCCGTCATTGTTTATTGATGAGGCAGGCTCTGGTTCAAACTTAAAATGCAGAGTTTGACTTGCTACATCAAGCAGATCAACCAAATATTTTCCAACTATCCACTCCACTTAGTACCACATTCCTATTGCTTTGCAACTAGATGTAAAACTAGCATTTTCCTCTTAGAAAGGGGACACTGTTTGGTGAAACACTTGGGCGATTCTTTGGAGTAGAAGGTAAACCTGAGCGTGGCCTTGGTGAGGTAGAGAGACACTGTCTTGTATCTTTGAAAACGGAGGTGAAGAGGAGAGAGGAACGGATGAAACCTGAGATCAGCAGAAGATGAGTGGCTCAGCCATGGGCACCCACCTCACCACCTGCCATTAAAACCGCAAAACGGCAGAGTACAGGTCAGGGGACGCCAGTAAAATGGCTGAGAACAGCACTGATAGGGCCTCTAAAGGCAAACGGAGAAGGAGAATGAGCCTGAGAGAGAGATGTGCAAAGAAATAAAACTCAGGGCCTCCCCGGAATAAAAGAGTTTTGGACCATCACGTACCTGGGCTGAGATCTGGGCCAGGTTTACCTTAGAAGTCTAAGGGGCAGAGGCCCCAGCTGACATCAGGGTGACATACCTATTCCCCCAAATAGGTAGGTAGCCATTGCAATTCAATATGCGACTCCAAGATAGTCAGCCCAGCTCACTGATTGTCCACAATCAGTAGAAACGTCCCCAGGTGAACTGCACATTGCTTTCCTTGGTTCATGACCCTTCCAGATCACAATGATAATCGCTACTGCATCGCAAGCTGGGCTTATCAACAACTCAGGGGTTCGTGCCCTCTGCTCAGGAAGGCTCCCAAGTCTTAGGGACTGTGTACATGTGATTGGGACAAATGACTAGTTCACCTGGTAATCAGTACACACTAGTAGGTATTTTTTTTTAATATCCCCAAAGCAGAAAATACCATGCCTCTCACCTCAAAAAAAATAAATAAATAAAACCCTCAGCTTCTATATATTTCTGGTACGAAATTAAACCCATTCAATTTTGAACACATGAACAGTAAATCAAATATCAAATATAAAACAATGAACTACAAAAAGCCTCCTCGAAGCCACTTAGCATTGATAAATTCGTCATGTATTATTAAATTATTCGTATCTTTTTTTTTTCTTTCGGACTATAATGATATACCGTACACAGCACTGATAATTTACTTAGGCTGAGTCCATTCATTTAATTATGCTGCTAAACTTGGTAGGCCAATTGGTCATCATGAGAGTTTCCAGGCAAGCTAATCACAAATATATAGAACACGTCCCGTATTGCCCCCAGCGGCTAAGTGCTAAAATGCTATTTAGTGCTCAGAAGGTTAATGTCCTGCTTATGTAAATTGTCCAATTTAACATTCAGCAGCGGTGTCATAAATTCTGGCTCCAGGATTTCATTAAACGTATGTTCAAACTAGTTGACCTTAAAGGTTAACAAGCACAAGTTAAGCAGGACAATTATTTAACTCACTTCTTATCAAGAGACGGGAGCGGACTCACCATTTAATAGCTCTGCACACTTCACAATTAGAATTCTTATAAGGTCCCTGATAAAACTGCAGGTCATGAATTTTCATAAGGATGTCAGATAATAACTATTTATCTGAACTTGTTTTTCTTTCTTATAAACTTAAACTTTGATCTTAACATTCAATTAGAGATGATTCCACAGAGAAGGACTGGGTGACTCCAGGAGCCCCAGTTCGCTTTCCTTTGGGTCTGCACGAGGATTTAAAACATTGTATATGCATTGTCACCGATGGAAATGAATGTCAATAAGTCACTGTGAAGTGGGCAGAGCTCAAATGAGGCATCTGGCCCAACACTGAATTACACGATCGCTTATTGTTTTTGGACGTTAGACCAAACATTTAATTCTTTTCTTAAAATACCCCCAAATGCCCATTAACCTACTGAAGAAAATGCATTCTCCTTTGCATTTATATTATTATGGGTTTTCATATGCGATAAAAGAAAAGTAGGTTATTCAAAGCATCCTTTTCCTCGCTGTCTGCTCTCTCTCCTGGTTCTCCTCGGGTATTGCGAAATACGGCAGTTCTCTGGGAGTGACAGCCATGGCCCTGCTACCTACCACTGGGGTGACGCACGGAAAGAAGTCCATGGGCTGATATTTCCACGCACTTCTCACTGGCAGGAACAGGCAGTGGCTTTGTGGATACATTACATTGGTACCCACACACCAGCAGTCTCAACAGTTGACAGCCACCGTACACACCAGGAAAGGTGCGGGAACCATTCTCTCAGTGCAGGTTCAGACTGCATGCTATTTGGAAGATAAATCAGCAAATAAGAGCAAACAGGCTTTTATTAATAAATCATGAGCTGTATTTCTGTTAGGAGCTGAAACGGAGCAAACTATGTCAAAATTACCTATAGGTACACTTATTGGGTGCATAATAAGTCATTTCTAAAATTTGGTAATGTTCATTAAAAGTAATTAAATGTAATGATAGAAAAGAGATGATAGATAGATAGATAGATAGATAGATAGATAGATAGATAGATAGATAGATGGATGGATGGATGGATAGATAGATAGATAGATAGATAGATAGATAGATAGATAGATAGATAGATATAAATACCTATCCTTGGTCCGGTTTCTCATTCTGCACTCCTTATTTCCCTAGAGTTACTGGATTGTTAGAAATTGTTTAAAACATAATAATATGACATATTTTCCAGCCTGAAAAAATGCGACAGTGTTTTATACCCTTTTGTGTTGCTCTTCATCCAAACTTCATCTTTTGAATATTGGCTTCAAACCCTGCCTGAAAGGGGACATAAATAAAGCGAAATGGCTAATGGACTAAAAACACTTATGATCAGGTTTTCATAACTAACATTATTGATAGCTTCTCTCTGCACATGCACTCACACAGAGCAATATCCATTTGTAAAGTAAGATTTAGAGCCCTATTTGCAATAAAAGGGCTAGCACATGCAAATAAAGAATGTGCAAGTGAGGCCAGCGGATGGCATTCCCCTGGAGAGGAAGAAAAGAGCTCCTCCGTAAGGCTGACCGCAGGGGGACACGGACCACTTTCAGATTTCAGATGTGGCTGAGCTTTTCAGTGCATCCTGGAATGGTCTTAAGGGTCAGAGTTGTTAAGTCCTTAACTTGGAAAGGACCACGCCTTTCTACTGAATGGCATTAGTATTTGAATGTGTTCATGTAAAAAGGTTTGTATGTCCGTCCATTGAAACACTCAGGAGACTGTCATGCAGAAAATGCAACATGAGTCAAGGAGGCTGGCAAGATGGAAGTATTTTCACGGGATCTGGTGCTTCTCATGTCAATTGTAATGTGGTTTTCCTGGTTTTCTTTTTTTTTTTTCTTTTTTCCTCCTTGAGACCTCTGTTTTAGCAAAGATAGCTGAAGGAAAGCTTTTCCAATGCCTAGGAATTTATTTTGTGCTAAAAATAGTTCTTATAAATAACTTTCTTGAACAATATTTTAGCTGCAGTAACAACGAAAAGATGCTAACAAAGCTGGAAGCATTGTATCTGCTCCTTGCTATTTTGATTGGGTTTTGGGAGCGTAATTTTTTTCTATTTTAGTTCCTATTATTCCCACGTCAGCAGAAAATAAAAAACATGTTCTGCAAAATCCAGACTTTATTATTCTATAAAAAATAAAATTCAGACTACATTGTAAGCTGTAAATTATGGCTTTATTACATTAAGTCAATTGGGAAGAGCATATGATTTGTGGGATTGGTATAGTTACTGATGTTTACAGCTTCTATTATCATAAGATCCCTCCTTTAATTGTATAAAAAATATGAAAATACTGGAATCCCAGTAACTGTCCCCTTGGGACGATATTAAGTTTAGAGATTGTTACCTCTATGCTTCAGAAAGGCTCCTTGGGGGGCAAACTCACTGGGATGGAGAACCATGGGGCATTAGACCACTGCAGGGCCTGGCAAGCCACGTACAAGAAGAAAGTATAGGAGATCCCACTTGCGCTGTGAAAAAATCTCACTATCTGCTGTGCGGATAGAGATGCATGGAGACCAAATGAGAGGCCTCTGCAAAAAGTTCACTGGAGGAATATGGAGGTTTTGACCAAGATGGCGGCAGTAGGATGGAAAGAAGCTGATAGATTCAAGAGGTATTAGGAAGTGGAATGTAAGTAGTATTGATAATCTTGCTATGTGTCTTTTTTATGACCTTTTTCACTGTTCTATTCCCCAGCTTCCCAAGGCCTGGGGGAGAAACCACAGAGCAGGACTTCCTGTTATTATCTGATTTCATTTGGTTACATTGTTTCTCAGATTCAGGTGCCTTCTTTGCTCCTTACTTCATGCTTATCACTGTGGTTTCTAACTGAGCCCTTTGTATTATTAAGGTTGACCTTGGAACTAGCTGTCTGTGACCTGAAGGACAATGGTTTGCATTTCCTCCGGAAGTGACACTAAGACCACACATGCCCCCTTTGATGATCTACCTGTTGCTCCTGGAGGCAGGAGTACTAGAAGCCTGTCAAAGCAGCTCCCACCCTTCCGCTGACTTCCATTTGACAAGGAAAACTCCAGGAGCAATCCCAAGTTTCAAGGCAACATGTCACGGATGAGTCTACCGCACTCGGAGCCTCTGCTGAAGTCAACAGAATGGTCTTCTGGTTGTTTTACTGAAAAACCAACAGTAGTCGGAATGTATTTATTACCGTATTTGGTGGATTTCAGTAACGATCTCATTATGACCACCCTCGCACTATACAAGGCCTCACACTGTAGTAAAAGAAGCAAGAGAAGGTCTGAGTTGGCCTGAAACATCTGTCCACTAGTTAGGGAGACCCTCTACCAGGTGAGGCTGAGCATAATTGGGCCATTACCAAATCCCACTACAAAATAAAAAAATTTACAGTTTCGTTCTCGTTGGTTTTCCTGTGAGACACGGGTCATCGAAGGCTGTTCAAAACGGAGCAAGAGTATCCCTAGTGGGTTTTGTAAGTGTGACATCCCAACTCCAGGGACTCTACTATTGTCCCTAAGTGGGCAGGCCGCCATTTAGGACCCATTTCTGGCCCAAAGCCATTCTAAATATCTATTTTTACAGTTGTGAACATGATTGAATGGCAAGCTCAGAGATACTGACACCGAAAACTAATTTCTTCAGTAAAGACACCAAGGTTGCCTTAAAGGCAACAATATTCCAAGAACAACTTAATACAACCCTTTCAGAAAAGATCTGTGGGTATATATGCATGGAAGCAAAGTCAGTGGTACCTACTTCCACCCAGGGCTATATGTACATACTTGGTTTAGTGCCCCCAGACCTGGCCTCAAGTTACAGAGAGCATCAGCTGCTTCATGGAGACATCTTTTTGGAGGTGAAGCTAGCTACCAAATGCAAAACCTAACATTTTCCATCTCGTGCTCTTTTCTCCTGGACAATAACAAGGCCCTAATGCAATGCATTTGATGATGTCAATGCCAAATGTTGTCCAGTGTCCATCTTAAGATAATTAAATTTCATGCTTACTACTTTCACATAAATGAGTCCATTTGAAATGACAAAACAAACAAAGCTTGAAAGGAAATTAGAAAAGCAATGTTCTATAGCTTACTTTAAAAGTATTTGCTGCAGTAATGGCCATATTTCCATTTGTCATGATGATGGCTATCAGGCTTGATCAAATACACGACTATCCTCATTTTTTGTATCAAAAGTTTTCTCTGTCCATACCACAACTGCTCTCTAAGGAAGTGGAGTCCAAGGAACTGGAGAGTCAATATTTCAATAGGTTGAGCTCTGCTGTCACAATGGGAAGGAAGTGAGAGTTCCTTGTATCCAATTGGGGACGACGTACTTTCTACTAACAGAAATGAGAATCTGAAAGTCTGGAAGGATCAGGGTAGCCCACATTTCTCTTCTGTTTTCTTGATCATTCAAAAATCCTGGGCAAATCTTGTCATTGCTGATGAATACTGCCTAAGAGACAGTTAACTCCCATCACGAGGTGAGTTTTTAATGGGAAGGTTTTATGCAAGGCGGAATATGTCTCCTTGATGCATGATAGTACCTGTCTCACTAATGCAGGCTCTGAGACCAGGAGTCCACGAGTCATTTGTTCAAATGAAATAAAGCCTATTAGTCTTGCCGGTAGTCACCTGCTTCGTTGTTTAACACCAGCCAGATGATGTAATCTGTCCCTTTCTTGTTTACAGGAATGTTTCTAAAGAGGCAATCAAACATTGCCTCAGTCTGGGTAGGCAGAATGAGGCCACTGCCTGGGTCTTAATTACATACAGTAGCAAGCAGAAGTTCAGTGTTAGAGGAAAGATAAAGAGGGAAACTATCCTTTTTAAAAAAGATGTTTCAAAGGATTCAGAAACATGTGTCCTTAAAATAAAGATTTTAAGTCTCAGAAACAACCATAGGAACACACAGTCTGGAGTGTTTTTTTAAGAGAGCAAAATTACCTGGTCTGGGAGAAAACGGAGTTCTAGCTACTTGCTCCTTAATGAATTTCAAAAGCCTTAAGGAGCTACACATGAAAGATTATTACTAGTAATTTCTGCTGTCCTAGGGGTCAATATCCAGAGCAGACACAGAAGCCATACACTGACAATTCTGTGAGTTCTTGTCTATACGAAGGAAGGTTTTCAACTTTGCTGTGTTCAGAGCCTTTCTACACAGAATGTACGTTCATCTTTATATTCTCTCCACCCTGTTTCTACCTAAAAACAATGGCAGAGTTCAGAGCAAACCAAACAAATTATGATTATTAATTTTAGATGACCGTTATTGAATATCTTTGCAGAGGTCTGCATTTTAGTTCTGAATCATGGATTTCAGAGGAACACAAAAGTGTGAGGATAAATTTGCTCCCTGTTACTCCATCTTGACCAGATGCGGCAGTCATATGAACTCTTTATGCAGTCATCTTAAACTCAATTTGTCTTATCCACATTCTATTTACCTTTAAATGTTAGTCATCGTCTTAAATATGTAGTTTTTATATAATTAGATGTATTGTGTTCTTTTTTTAGAAATTACTTCCACTAATTTTAAATTTGGAAAGTTGTTTCTACAAGCCCAATAAATCAGATATTCACTTATTTTTCTGTTTTGTTTTTGTTTTTATTACATTTTGTTTCATAATTTAGTTCTGGAATTAATGGTAGGATCAGATGTGAGCCTCTCATTTCTTTTTCTCCCTGAGTTGCTAATTTTATTAAAATAAGTTTTGCATAATATGCCCCTTCTCTCTTTTACTCATGAAATTTCCTATATAATATTTAAAATTTTTACGTATTCTAGAATTTGTTTCATCTCCACTTATGTTTTATTTTGAGCTGTACATTTCAATTATTGCAGCATTATAGTACATTCTAATATCTGAACAGGTAAGCTTTGCCTCAAGACTCCCCCTTTTTAAAAAATATTATTCTCATTTACTTATTTTGAACTTCAGAATTATTTAATCAAGGCCTCGCTTTCTGCCTCCCTCCTCCCAAGATTAATTCCAATGGGATTTTGGTTGGAATACATAAATATCTTTAGAATATCTGGTCTCTCAGGATATGGTACATCATTTCATTTTTAAAAAGTTTGCCTTTACATCTCTCATGAAAGTGACAAATCAATTAAATGTTTGTGATTTCTTTTCTTCTGAGACCACAGTAGATTTTAACATTGATGACAGTCGCTTTTGGGGACTTGATCCCACTAGTGTTGAAAGACTTAGCTCTGCTCTTCTGATAACTCTGTCCTGATCCCTCATTCTTGTCCCTTTCCACACAGTTTTACTTTAAAATGCATTGAGTTTAGGAAATGTAAACATATATATTTTTTCTTTAAATAAACAACTAGAATGTGTCAAATTGAGAGGTTTCTACTCCTTGAGAAAGTTTGGGTATTAAAACCCAACAAACCCTCTATCTGGAAAACTCCAAGCTTAGGGAAAGCCTTTAGAATATGCCTGGCTTACAGAACACGATGTAAGATTATCTTATCCGTCTGACTCATTAACTTTGTTAATAGCTGTACTCATTCATTCATCCCTTCCCAAAATATTTGTGGACTCCTAACACTGGCCAGGCCCTACTGGTCCCCGTGGAGGAGCCGGGCTGGGGTGACAGGGGAGGTAAAATGGTGAATGAGATATGGTCCCAACTTTCAAAGAGCCAACCATTTGGGGGGGGGGGCGTGGGGAAGTGTCGAGGGTAGGGAACAGGGACAGACTGTGGTTGCTGCTTAAGGGAACCCAGGGCCGCGGGGGCAGGTGACAGGCTGACCTTAGGCGACGCCGGCCCTGGAGGAAGGCGGGAGCATCCCGCGGAGAGGGGCGCTGCACCCTCAAATCTGCACGGCGCGGTCGGGCGCCGAGGGAGGAGTGGGGTGCACCCCCTACCCCCTGGGTGGGGCCCAGGGGAAGAAAGCGAGCGTCTATTCGGTCTGCAATGGGACGCCGCCGGCGCAGGTGCGCAGAGGGAGCTGCTCTGATGAAGGGGTAAGAAAGGTCTCGCGTGTCGCGGTGTGAGTCGTCGGCGGTGGTGATCGGGGGAGACGGGAGGATCGTCTCGCCCTGTGATCATCGACCCGAACGCCTCGTCCTCGCTTCCGACCTTCCAGCGCGTTCGGTAGGCACTGAAGGGACGCCTGAAACCCATGCTAAAGAAGGCGGCCGTTAAGGGAAGCGGCCGTGGGTTGGAAATGAAAATGGGCCGGGTTGGAGTGGGGCGGCGGATCAGGACACAGGCGAGCTGGCAGAGGGGTCGGCTGAGAACGTCCACTCACTGAATTTTTTTCTTTTTTTTTTTTACACTGGACCTGACTTGTTCCCCGTCACATTCTCGAGCTCCAGGCTACAGCGCTGCGCTCAATGGCCCCGCCCCGGAACCTTGTGTCGCCGGAACTAGATGCCAAAGTTCCTCTCTTGACTGCCGGACGCGACTCTCAGGGACGCTTCCGGTGAGGCAACATGGCCGCGGCTGTTCACGACCCACGTGTGCGTGCGGGGAAAAAGCTGAAACAGTCACTCAAGAAGAAGAAGAAGATGAAAACGGTAGCCAGGGCCGTAGCATCGGAGCTGGAGGATGAGGACAAAGACGCTGCTGGCATTGGAGGTGACGTACCGGGGCTGAACTTTGGCTGCTTAGAGGAAAGGCCAGGCTGAGCTTGCGGGAACCAGGGGATGCGAGGGGACTTGCCGCTTGCCTCCCGAGTTTTAGCTCCGCGCGGCGTCGTAGGGGCGACTTTTGGCTCGGGGAGAAGGCTTCGGGGAAATGGTGTTCAAGGAAGGGACGCTGTCACCTGTTCGAGCTTACGCGTTCTTTCATAGAGCTTTTCAGGGTCGCTGTTATTAACTGAAACGGACGAAACTGCTGCCGCCTACGGCAGCAAAAAGAAGCGTACGGTCGCAAAACGCGAATGGAAGGGGCAGTTTCTGAGATTACAAGCATGGGATAAGTCTCGTAGGGCGTGAGGAGCAAAAGCAGGAGGTGAGAGAAAGATGGATGAGAGGCACATTTTTCGTGTGACAGGTGCGTGCTTGTGCGTCGGAGTTAGAGACCAGGTAGCAAGGAATGAAAGAAGAGTAGGTGGTTCAAGTGGAATAAATAAAAGGAGCAGTTGATAACTGCCTCTCAGAGATACTTGATGTTGAAAGGAAGGGTACATGTTTCGAGGCCTTCCACCATGCTGCTTCCTCTTTATCGTCGTCGTCGTCATCCTTGCACTACTGGCTTCTTAGTTTACAAGGACTTGCAGACGACCCCTGACCTTCTGCTGCCCGGTTATTGCTCCTTTGTACTAGCTAGAGCTTTGTAACAGTCCATTTCATAATGGACCTCGGCTCATGTCAGTCATCTGCCCGAGGTGATCCAGGGGCTTCCCATCTCAGAATTACATCCCAAATCCTTAGCCTGTGCGATCTAGCTTTCTCATCTGCCACCCTGCTGCCCCTTCCTACACCACTTCCTGTAATCTAGCCATATTGATGTCGTGTGGCTTATTGAACACATCAAACATGCTCCCACACCAGGGTTTCTGCACTTGCTGGCTTCACTGCCTAGAGTACTTTCCAGATGCTTGCATGGCTCCTTCTGCCTCGGTTCCTTTAATCTCTGATCCAGTTGCCTGTCAGCGAGACTTGTCCCTGACAACCCTGTCTAATGCACTAGCACTGCTCTTCTTCCTCTCTGCCTTCACTTTTGGAATTATCACCCTGCTTTATTTTTCTCAGCATCCCCCAAACCATCTGACGTATATTTGCTCTGTCTCTCCTCCAGCTGGAATGTAAGTTCCCTAAGAGTAGAGATTGCTGTATCTCCAGTGCTTGTTGCATAGGGGACAATTCACAGATGTTTAAGTAAATGAGTGAATAAACCTGGACTTCTGGGACCAAGACGAAACTGCCATATGCTACTGCTGTCCCTAGGTACTTAGAGCCCTCATTGCCTGCCAGAGGAGTTAAGGAAAACAAGCTATTTGTTGAACAAGCATTAGAACTTTTGGCTCTGATGTGTATTTAACTCTAGTTCAGTAAACTTGTCAGAGAGAGAAACACTACTACATTTGGAGCAAAATATCAATACTGCGTACACATTTAGATGGAAATTAGATTTCTCTTTTCAAGTACTAGACAATTACAAGTTAGAACTGTTCTGACTTCTCACTGCATTATTGTAAATACTGATTCAGTTCGAAGGTTTGCTTGCTAATATAATACAGATCAATTACATGATGGGTTAAGAAGGCTTTTTGCTAATATGGAAACCTAACTATCCAATTCGGTTCAGTGAATACTTGTGTTCTGTTATATGCCGGTCACCCTCTAGGTGTTGAGGATACAAAGGATGAATAAATTCCTACCCTAGAATTAGCCTTAAGAAAGATTTTAAACACAGGACTGTAATACAATGTACTAAATATTATTAAGAGGTGGTTATAAAGGTAGTTATCCTGATCATGGTCCAATTAAGAGTAGTAAGGATGGAGACAGAGAAACCCAGATCCTGTAGAGCCCATCTGAGGCATTGCTTCCTTCTAGCTTACACACATTACTCATAATGTACGATATAGTGTTTTACTTGAACGTGTCTCTCTCCTTATAGATATAAGTCACCTAGCTTACTAGGGTCAGAGCATTCCAAGCTCCCTGTATCTTAAACACAGTATGCTTACTCTACTTCTAGCAGTGCTGTTGCTGTTCTAACATACTCTTTTTTTTTTCTTCACTTTCTCTTAACCAGCTTTCCTGTGCCCTCTAGGTTTCGACTTACTTGTCTCCGTCCATTTTTTCTTTCAAGATTTAGACTGTATCTCTGCAGTAGACATTAATAGTAAAGGATCTTTTAAATAAATTCAGTATTGTAGATCCACTGTTTATAAAATGGGACATTCTCCTTTGTTTAGCTCAGGATTTTCTACTTAATTTAAGAAATTGCTGTTATTCTCTAATAAAATCAGATATTTCTGAAAGGTGACCCATGGAAACTGCTTTTCTAGTTCAGATATTTGTGCACATGTGGCCTTGGCAAAACTGTTTAAAGTTGCCAAAAATTTTCAGGTAATACTAAAACATTATAAAGGTGGAAGATTGAACTTGGCTTCAGACACAAGAGGACTCAGTACGCAAATTATAGGCTTATTGTGTACCTGCTCATTGTATCTGGAAAATGAATCAGATACTTATCTTTGAATATTAATTGGATCCTAAAAATTGATAGGGATATGCCTTATATCAGTATTTGAAAGCAACTTCCTTTAGCAAGATGTTACTTGAATTTCATAGAAAACACACAGGTATAACACAAGTGTGATATATATTTTTTAATCTTTTTAATTTCTTTTGGCACTTGTATAAGAAAGGTAAAAAATTGTGCTGTTATGGGTATACAGCTCTTAAGTATTGTTTGTCAGACTGCAGAAGCTTCCTAGTGCTGTTAGGAGAGGCCTTATCAGCTTTGATAATGGCTGTTTCTCAGAACTTGGCATCAAGGCTGATACATGGCATAGTATTCAGTATCCATTTATCCATTGAATAAATTGGAAATTTCTCATAATGTGATTTTTACACTCTTTTCTCATATACCGGATATCATTGAGGGTAAAATTAACAGAGCTTGTATATAATGTAAACTTGAATGATAGCAAAGCGATTCAGACTGAATTTTTGGTAAATTGTAATACCCTTCAGTAGGGTTTGAAATTTGGTCATAGTGAAATGATGGGTGATCACAAATCAGGGAGATATACTGCAGGTAGAATGCCACAGTCAGCATTTTAAGTAATAGATATCAAGTGTTATAAAGGGGAGAATGACACCCCTACATGAGTTATCCTTGAACTGCTCAGATTTACTGAACTGATACCGTGTTCCAGGTTTAGGTCAGTGTATGCTTGGCCCTTATGTTTGAAGTTGGAAGAAAGAGACAGGCACACACAGCCCCCCTAGTCAGTAAATGAACTCTGATGAAGAACTATAAACAGTAGTTATGATACCCAGTACCATAAAGGGGAGGATGATACCTTCTGTCTGAGTTATCCTGAGCTACTCAGGTGTATCAAACTGATGCGTTGTCAGAGGCTTAGACAGAGCGCTAACTTGACTCTTAAGCGTGTAGCCTTAAAAGCTTGTGTAGTCAGTAAACCAATCAACCCAGGTGAGCAAAGCCTTGGCCGTCATCCAGTGCCAGGATGAGATGACCCCTCCCGCATAGAATGTGTCCCCAGGACTATAAACTAGTAGGGAGGAATGGGCAAGTTCATGTTTCCAGAATCGTTCTCGTCACATACATGAAAAATGGCCGTGTACGTCTTACACACGACTTGATAACAGTGTAGTTTACAAGGTCCTAGGAGCGATCCCTTCATTTTTGATAAACTACAAAGCTGTATTTAAGATAGAATAACCTAGCAGATGGATGTGCTTTTCATCAAACTGTAGCTTGTAGCCTTCTTAAAATAGCAGAGGAACATGCCTACGAAATGAAGTATGTCCTGGTCCTACTTGAGTGGTTCGGCAATTTATAGGCCGGGCTCAGGAAGACGCCGCTTCCAGGCTCTGTCCACGTTGGCGTGCCTGTATAGCACGTGTAATCACGTCTGACAGTTGGTCCCATGGGAGCAATTTATTTTATTTTTGGTTATTTTTATGGAAACCTGGAATTACTTAATTTTTCTCAGAGGCAAGTGCTTAAGTTTTAAAGCATCAATTTGGAATATTCTAAATTTAGTAACGATCAATAGGAAAGTTGATGTGACTTGAGCAGACAGATGATTTACAACTGCCATGGGGAGCGGTAGTTTCAGAAAGCTTTTTTTTTTTCCTTTCCCCCTTAGTCCTCTTAATAACCAGGGAGGTGTGCATTTTAGGCAAAATCAGAATTGGGATGAGGAATGGGCTGTTCCAGTGAGCTGAGGCTTGGATAGTAATTCCTTTTTAATTCAAACTTTATCAAACCAGTTAAGGAAGATTTTCAGTGCTAGTTCCGTGCCCATTAGTCTGAGTTGAGTCTTTGATTGAAAGCTTCTGGTGCCCAGAAGTCCCAACAGCCCAATCACTCTACTCCGTTAACTTTATGACTTTGGGTATGTTTTTCACTTTTCTAAGCTTCTGAATCATCCCCTTTGTAAATAGACTAATAAGAGCAACTGACAGAGTGTTGTGAGATCAAATGATTACGCATAAAAAGTGTTTTAAATGGTAGCTAGCTCTAAATACTTGTTAGCTAGTTAGTGTCAGCCTTGTTTTAACCAAGATCGTAGGTGGAATGACAATGGCAGTACAGTTCATTGCACTCCTCTGTTCTTTGACATCCTTGTTTAAGCTTTTTATTCCTGCTAGCAGATAACCATATGTGGGGTCAGGGGCAGATGGCAGGTGTGAAAGGAATCCAAAGCTTGGGGAAAATGCAGCAGGAGGTGAGAAATGCCTGTGTCTACCTCAGAGTTCTGACCCTGCCCTGGCCTATACCGGAGCCACTAGCCACGTGTGTCTCTGTAAAGTAATTCAAATTAAACTTATAATTCAGTGGCTCAGTTCTAGCCACATTTGAAGCCCTCAAGTGGGCAGCTCTGCAAATAGAACCTTTCCATAATGCAGAAAGTTCTTTTGGAACCTTTAGTTATTACTTCCAATAAGCATTCTTTGTAGCCCTTCCTTATTTCTGGAGTTTTAGAATAGAATGCAAGATTAGAGTTAATGTTTAAATAACACACAGGACTTCAAAGGAATTTTTCAATTATCTGGTGCCCTTGGACCCCTGGATGTATTCACTTCTGTTAAAGATCAGTTAGTGGGAAATGCAAAAATACCCCTCATCTTTGTAGGATACAGTATGTTTTTAAGAACCGGTTCTGCTTTCTGATTTGCATCATGATTTATCTTTGGTATCTTAGAAGTAAGTCCCGTTTTTCAGTATGCTGGGAGACCTCATTACATTGGCATTTTTAGTATATTTATGTCAGACATCATCATTTCCATTGGCAGTGAGTGTCCAAAAACTTCTGGGCTAGGACTTTAAAAAAAAATAAATAAAAACTCTGACTTTAATGAAGTCTTCCGGAATTTTTTCAATTGGTGGGGTGAGTGCTGGTTATATAAAATGGTGTTAGAAAACTTGTCACGGATTTATTGTGTTTCCATAATATGCTTGTTGTAGTCAAGCTGCGTGAAAAATACCCCACAGGAAAAACAGCCCCGGGTTAGAAGGGGAGAGCTGGAGTGGCTTTTACAGTTGTGAAGCCTCTCGGCTGCCTTTACAGTGCAGCTGAACAACGTGAAATTTGCTGCAGCTTGTGAGTGAATTCATCAGGACAGAACACGAGATGTCAGTGTTGTAGTTTTCACATTTTACCAGGCGGTGGATGAAAACATCTGCACTTAATCACCCAGATAGTCTTCATTGACAAAGACTCTTAAGCCCCTGTGCCTCTTTACATTTAGATAAATGCTTACTAGAAGAAGCACTTTTCAAAGAATTGTTCATTTTGTTACTAGCACCTGTGCAGTGCTCCTCACCCTGTGGAACAAAGTGCATGTACTATTAATATATTTATTTTCCAGCTGACTACATTCTCCAAACGTTGCTTCTCAACACATTTTGCAGGGAGCACTGGCCCTAGGACAGGAAGATGCTCCTGGGGTGAAATTGGGCGACCCTGGAATCTGGTGTATGGCAGATACTGCACCTCTTTGAATTCAACGATGGCACGATCAGCTTCTGTTTGGCAACATTTAGATACTTTTTTTTTTAATATTATGGGCAATAACATAGTTCTTATATCACCTATATTTGCATGTCAAAGCCTAGAGTCCTATGTCCTCGGATTTCTTAAATTTACTTAGCTTACAGGATACAGAGAAGGCTTCAAATTAAATATGTGGCTAATGAATTTAAAAAGAAAATCTCTCTTTACTAAATATGCAGTACATTAAGACAGTAGAATTATTAGTGATTTCTTGGTTTTATCATACTGTTTTAAACCATTGACTTACTTTATGTTTTAAGATGGTGCTTTTTAAAAATACAAAGTATTTTGCTTTCTGTGTTTAGCTCAATTTTTGTCATGTTCTGTATACTTTTTGAAGATACTTTATTGTCACTCATGCTTGAGCCCAATTTTATACATACATACATACATACATACATATATATAAATGCTTTACATGTTTTTATTGGTTTCTTTTCACAATTCTTTTAGACTATATTAAATATTTAGTTTTATCCTTTTCGTGAATTCTCAGCATTTAAAAAGTCAAGGTATTATGCAAAAATAATACCGTAATTGCAAGTATTGTAATGACTCGCTAAAACAGCTCTTTCCAGCAATTCTCTTCATTCATGGCTTCAAGTCAGGAGATGAGAGAGGATCACTCAGAAGTTCCTTTCACTCTGATCATGGCAGTAAGCTCACTTTTTATTTTTTATCTTGGACAAAAGGCTGAAAGAATATTTAGAAACAAAATGTGCACATTTGTTGAAATAATTTAAAAGAAGAAATGGGGAATTGGAGTTGAATAGGTAGAGAATTTTGAAGTAACAGCAATAAGCAGTCGGTGGGCTCAGGTAGAAGCAGCGTTTCTGGTTGCGACGCGCAGCTTGGGGAGGGCTGCGTGACCCGGAGCAGAATCCGGAAGTGAGGTGCTTCCGGCTGCGGTTGCTTTTCAGTCCCGTAGGTTTAGGTGGAGTTTCTGATCTGGATGGGGAGATGTCAGAATTCAGTTAAGCAGGGGAGCAGCAGGAACCCTGTTTGTGCCTAGGCCCTTTTTCTTCTTTACCTAAGTTAGTATTTAAGATTTTTCTGAAATTACTAATGTTGATTTTTAGTGGAGATACTTTGAAAGAAGAAGTTGAAGTTAATGGCATTTTCTGTATTAATCTTGGAGACTCACTAGTTCTGGGGTTGACGGAGGAAAGCACGTTTGTTCCCCGGGGACGCTACTGCTGAGTGGCCGTTGGTACATCTCCGAGGCTTCCTCCTCTTCGGTACCTTCTACTCCGAGCTTGGAGTTCTCATCCACTTACCCAGGACTGCAACTGATTCTTCTGTATCTTGGGCACGTGTCACCTCATTAGATAATTTTTCAAAGATGTTAACTCACCCATTTTATAAATTTATATGCAAATTTTATAGAAGGAGCCTGGGTTTTTTAAAAGATTTTTCTGCACACAAATTCAGAATTTTAAGTATCTGGGCCAGATCCCTCAGAGACGTTATTCTGACTTCTCTGTACTAATGGAAGCACTGTACCACTTTCTTGATAGATTTAGATAGTTTTTTGTTGTTATTAGTTTTTAAAACAATTCATTATTATCTCTTCATTATTCTTTTCAAATAGTTTAATGACACAGTTAAGGCCCATGGACTTGAATACGCCCTGCATTGGCCCCATGTCAGCATCTGTGACCACCTTGACAACAGGATATGGTGGGGGCTGTTGGGTTTCTTTGCGAAGCCACTGTGGCCTCCCGTCAACAAGGCCAGGCCGGGTCTTTGGAGGCTGACGGCAGTAGGATGGAGGGTCCCACCATTACTGCTATCTGCTGTTACTGCAGCTGGCAGACTTGGAAAAGTCCCCGCTTGCAAGAATGGAGACAGATGGAGACCCGTTAGCTTCATGAAGGCTTCCAGGTGTCTGACAATGGCCTTGGCCTCCTCTGCCTCTGGTATTCAAGTTTCATTTGTTTCTTCTTACAGCTCCTGTAGGAATCGCTAGATCAGAAAAGCATCACTTTTCTTCTGATGATGAAGCAATAGAAGCTGATAATGAAGATGAACTTGAACCCCATGACAATGACAGTGAAAATGCCGCAGAAGCTAGTGTTGGAACCAATGTAGGCTGGGCAGATGCCATGGCTAAAATCCTTAACAGAACAACTCCTAAAAGTAAACCTACCATTCTGGTCAAAAACAAAGAGCTGGATAAGGAAAAAGAAAAGTTAAAGCAAGAAAGACTAGAGAGGAGGCAACAGGTATGTCCCCAGTTGTTTTGTAGAATAGACCGTGCGTGTAGCCTGGCCCTTTCCTGCACCACGTTGTTCCGTGCAGTGTTTGTTCAGTGGACATCTCAGAGTTTAGCTCACTTTCGGTGGGGGCTGGAGAACCTAGGCTGTGTTCAGGTGCCTCGTCTAAATTACTCCGTTGAACCTGTTCACCTAAACAAAGCAATAGAAACTCCAAGGAAACTTATCCTTTTAAAACCAAGTCATTACACATGTAGCAGTGACTCCTGGCATTTCATTCATTTCAGCTGTCCATGAGTAACTTTATAAGGTGTCTAATTAGTAGTCACATTACTTTTTCCTAAAACCTATTTTATAATATAAATCTGTGAAGATATTGTCAGAGGTTGGTTGTAGCCTTGAAAACCAGCTATTTCACTGTGAGATAACCTTGAATCCATTATACCTTTTTGTTAAACCTCTGATGGTAGAAGTTAGATTTGTATAATCTGCTAATTAAAGGCCAAAGCTGGACTTCAGTTTGCTGTTGTGTATTATAAAGTTTAAGAAACTATAAGGTTTTTGCATCCTTTGTACTTACTGAAATATTTCTGTCTAAAATATTTGGTTATTAAATAAGTATTATTTTTTTAATGAAAGAAAAATAGCTTTCTACAGTTAAACTGACAATATGAAAGTACTAATCCAAGAGGTACTTTATAGGTGAAAATAAAAAGAAAAAAAAAAAACAGGTTTGAATTGGCATGTATTCCCTTTTGAGTTCTGCATCCCCATATCTTGTTTCAGGATGAGTGTTTTCCTTGCTTTTGATGGTGGATGCTCTGTGTGAAAGGCTATAGAAAGATGGAACTTTTCCAGCACTGCTCTTAGAAGCAGAACAAACTGTTATTAATTTAATATTCTCATTGTACTTGAAGGTACATCTTGTCTCCAAATCGTACTGATAACTTTTCAACTGAAAAATTGAATCTGTGCTTATCTCGCAAAACCTACAAGAGGCTTTAAACATATCAGACTCCTTCCCTCCCTCATCCCAGTGTGGCAGTGAGAGTAAGAACCACATTTGAAGCCACGAGACGTGAGTCTCCAGCTCCGCTCTGGGCCGGAGCTTTGCTGGGGCGATACTGTTCCCTCAATGCATGAAAGCGCGCTTGTGGCCACCGGAAACAGGACACGGCAGCTACAGCTGCTTTCAGTGTACATTTCTGGTTAGAGTAGATGCAAATTAGCATTGTTTCTGAATGTTAATAATTATTGGTTTCCAAGATATTGCATACTTATTTCAAATCATAGGTATGAAAATATATTTCAGAGTTAAAAAATATTTTGGGATAACGCATGCCTATTAATCCCTTGGGTAGATAATGCAGAATTGACGGTTTTAAACGTAAAAATAAGAAGTTTTTATTTCTGGCATAATCTGGTAGTGAATTCATAACAGTTAAATGATCTGATTTGGGGAAGAATCTATTCCCTTAGAAAATGCTAATCTTTCTAGATTAGCCTGGGAAGAGTAGGAATTTGGTTTTACTGTGATTAGACCTTTTTATTAATACAAAATGAGAGATCAGGTGAATGGAGAAAAAGAACAGATAAAGGAGAGACTTTTCATTGGTACTTATTACTGGTTTTGATGCTCTCCGGCTTCTTGGTGATCAGTTCACCATATTCAGTATATTTGATACTTAGTGATATGCTGGCCTGAGAAGGGGACCTGGAGAAGCCGTGTTCCAGATCACGTGCCTGGGACCAGAGTGCTACTCTAGACAATTCGGCATTAGGTTATGTTGTCTGGGGTTTCTTCTTTCCTGGCCCCCCTTACACCTCTGTGTGACAGCAGAGAATCGATTGGCTGTGCTTTGTGGCTGAGATGCCCTACGTGGCCAGGGCGGTGGTCAGGTGTGCAGCAAGGCGAAGTGGATTTAAATGATTCGGGGGAAAGAAAAATAATCACTGTATCAACAGCATTTCTAGACAGAAATCTCCTCATTTTAAAGCTGATAGAAATTCTTAGTATTTCTGACCGCTGAGAACGTCAGTTTCTGAAAATAAAGAGAAACAGTGCGTAGCGTTGTGGTTACCGTAGAGGGTCGTTTGGGTCTTCCTGACGCCCACCTCTGGTGCTCTGGTGCTGGCAGGCCGGGAATGTGGCTGTCCCACACCCACCTTGTCCTGCCTGGCTCGGCATGTTGGCAGCACGCCAGGGCCCTGCTGTCAGGCGGCCTGACAGAAACTCACTTTGTGCCTGCCACATGACACGCTGAGTGCTAACCGCAGGCTCCCTGAGCCGAACCCCTAAAAGCAGGGCTGGTTTTTAAAGACCTCGTGACAAACTAAGCCAGAATGATTTATTACCTTTGTCCTTTCAGAGTATCATATCAAAGTGTGCTGCTCTTTCAAAAATGCCTAATACTCTTTCACATAACAATATTTGTTACACAGCTTGATAAGAAGCGGGAGTGGGAAATGCTGTGCAGAGTAAAGCCAGATGTTGCCAAAGACAAAGAAACGGAGAGAAACCTTCAGAGAATTGCCACGAGGTAAGACCGTGTGTTTGCCCTTTGAAAACTATGTGTACTGGAGCTCTGCGAGGGATCCACTGCTGACTAGATTTGATTTGTAAGCTCTGCCGTTGCAGAGCCAAGTGATTTATATCTGAGCCTATTTAATACCGAGTTCAACCGAAGATCCTACAGGTCTTGTGAGGCAAGAGTAGAATGTGCTAAGTGTATGTGCGCTGTGACTCTACTTCACATCATCTTGTTTTTATAGTCACAGTGCAGTGGAATCAGACCGCTTGCCGCATTTCTCTCATGACGGTTGTCCAAATGTATGGCCTTCGATGAGGATTTTTGTTATCTTGCGTTGTATTTATGGCATAACAAATTGCAGGAGAGCAACTTCCTGCTGTCCTTCCACACTGCATTTTTTTATCAGTGGCGCCGAGCATTTACTGGATGCCCTCTGTGTCCAGATAAGTGGCATATGGTGGCTGCTGGGTGGCCCTTGCCCGCTCATCTGCAGGAATTATGGTCTCTGAGAATAGAGGTCCGTCTCACGTGTTGGGGACATACAACAGGAGATTGAGTAGGGGAGGAGGGGAAGGTTCACAGAGGCGCTAGCACAGGGCTTCCTGCCTGAAGGATATAGCAATTATGTTTAGTGGAGTTACTTTGAACTTCCCAGTCACCTGGGTTATTTTGGTCGTTTTCTAATTACCAGGCTGTTTTACAGTGAGATAGTGAGGGAAGATGGGCGGTAGAGCCTGACCGCCAGGTTCAAATCCCAGCCCTGACCTGCTGCGTGTCCTTGCGCAGCTACTTCATTTCGCTCTCTCTCAGCTTACTTATGTGTAAAGCCAGGAGAACATTACACCCCCCATAGGCTTTCTCAGAAAATGAAATGAATTAATACATCTAAAGAGCTTAGAAAAGTGCAAGGCTGCTGCATGAGGGTCAGTGCCCGAGGCACCTCGCTTTCCTCCCCTTGGCCCCAGCCCTGCTGTGAAGGGAATAGAATTTTACCCTGTTTATAACCCAGTAAGCCAGCCTGTTACGGTGTCTTGGATGCTGACAGAAGACCAGAGACCTCTGGGTCAGAGACAAAGGACTTCATTGCTCATGGCAACAGCAGTAGGCAGAGCGCCACATTCCCTCTGGTCCCCTTGGTCCCACAGCGGCAACACCGGTGCCGTCAATGCGCGCCTGCTCGTGCAGTGGGCCGTGTCACAGGAGCGGAGCGCTGAGCGTGGGGCTCTGCTCTCTCATGGTCAGTGGCAACAAGCCTGCTCTTGTCGGGGGGAGCCGGTACCTCATTCCTCAAGGTGGCTCGCTGCACACAGCCCTGAGGGCTGCCCTGGGTAAGAGCGGTCAGGGCCGGGGGTCCTGGGGAACCCGCGAGGGTATGCAGGATGCCCAGGGCCTGCGGCGATCGCCTCGCCCACGATCTCAGCAGGAGAGGTAACAGGTTCTAGGATGTTCGAGCCGGATGGGATAGGCAGGGCCTAAGTCGGTGCTGCCCAGTAGAAGTGTGTGAGCCACATATATAATTGAATTTTATCTTGTAGCCACACTAAAGACGGTGAAAAGAAAGAGGTGAAATTAATTTCAGTAATATATTTTGTTTAACCCAATATGGTCAAATGATGATTATTTCAATATGTTATCAAAATAAACAATTATCAATGAGAGTCTAAAATTCTGTATTTTATACTGAGCCTTCAAAGTCCAGTGTGCCTGGAAACTTGGAGCTCACTGCAGTTTAGACGGCTGCACGTCATGCGCTCACGAGCGGTGTGGCTGTGGCTCCTGTACAGCCAGCACGCGTCTCACTGCGGGATCTGCCTGTGAATGAACTTAACTACAGAACAAAGGATTTTAAGTACATATTGTTTTAAATAGGATTTTAAAATTCGTTTTATATCATAAGAGTTGCAGATAATATACCGGAAGACCTTTTAAGATACTTGGGTATTATTTTTCCCATTTGCAGGTGAAATTAAGATCTGAGAGTCTTTCCTAGAGTCACATGGTTAGAGAGCTAACTGAAGGCGTGTTCTTCCCATGACACTGGCATGCCTCAACGTCACAGATTTAAATTGCGAGAAATAGATGTGAGGTAATTGTTAGTTCTGATTGCACAGATGTTGACTTAGAAAGACCAAAGCCAAAAAGAAATCACACATCAATCCACATATATTTGTTCTTTATTCAGAAATTTATATTTAGTCATTGAAATGTATGTTCATTTTTCGGAAGTATCTCACCACGTGTTCAGCTGTCTCCATTTGAGTGCCTGCTGAGTGCTTGCCTCTTTCCTAAGTAGTAAAAACATGTTCCTGTCCTCAGAGTTTGTACCCTGGTGTCTCTGTGAAGTGACGGTGTTGTCCTGGCCGTTTTCTGACCTGTAGGGGTGTTGTGCAGTTATTCAACGCTGTTCAGAAGCATCAGAAGAATGTGGATGACAAGGTTCAGGAGGCAGGAAGCTCTATCAGAAAGCGCGCCAAGCTGATATCCACGGTTTCCAAGAAAGACTTCATCAGCGTTCTGAGAGGGATGGACGGGGGCACAAACGCGAAAAGTTCGGCTGGAAGGAACTCGAAAGCCAGACAGGTAAGACTTTCCTGCAGGGTTCCGCACAGCAGACTCTTAGCTCTCACACTGAAGCGTTTCGGGGTGAAAAAGCACACGGTAGAATTGTTTTCTTTCAGATTTTATTAAAAGTTCAACATGCCCAGAGCCTATTGTAATTTAAAAGTTTGGATTCTCAGGTTTCGCGATGCTTTATTCAGTGTGCAAGTTGCCAATTATAGAGATGCCTAACCCGTGCTGTTAGACCTCAGGAGCCATTAGACTGAGGAACATTTCTTAGAGATAAGCCATATCTCTCCTCTCTGAACTCCTGCCTTTGTACATTTTGGAGAATAGAAACCTAGGTGAGGGGGACAGCTTCAGTTTGAGACTTGTACGCACAGAGGGCATGGTGCTGGTGTGGAACTCAAAAGTATGAAGAACCAGCGCTCTGGGAAGTAAGGCGGAGAGCCATGCTTGTGCTGAGGCAGCTCGGTGGTGCTTGGCCGGGAGGGGAAGGGCATGAGCACCTTCCCTGGCCTTCGCCTGAGAACCTGCTTCTCCAGCCCGTTGGACCCGGGGACCCCAATAGGTTTCTTTTTGATGTACCAGGTGAAAGGTTCTGAAATGGACTTTCATCCCAGAAGAGCTGTTTTTTTGTCTTTTAGTTAATGAAAGCAAAGTGTGCAGTTGTATTTGATGGCTTGGCTTCTGTTGCCAACAAAAAATACTTCAATCAGGAAACGGGTTTCTGTGATAACTTTTCTGTTTGTGTTTTGGGAAACAATCGAACCTTGGCAAGAGGAGCACTTAGGGATTTCACGCTAGCCTGGGATCGAAGTCTTTCTCAAGTTTCTTGATTTAGTTGCGATTTTTTACCTAATTTTGACAAAAGTTTTCTGAGCTCTTTGTCTCTCCCTTGAATATTAAAGGACCCAAATTGTATATTTATGTAATCATGGTACTCGCTGGGCCTGCTGTTTTAAAGTGTTTGTCAGAAGTAATTATAAACACATGAATACTGTGTTTGGTTTTATACTTTATAGTTAGACAGTCTAATAGGCTGTGTTCTCACTGGTGACATTTGACGGCACGAGTTGGAGAAACGTCCAGCAGCCTGGGATGCGAGGGAGCTAGTGAGAAGCTGGAAAAGGAACAGCTCGCTTTTTTTCTTTTTCCTGTTGGTTTCAAAACCACTTTGAATAGAAACATTTGTTTTTGCTCTGGGATCATTTTTTTCATGAGTTATGAAAGCACACCAACGATTCTTTGCAATGGCATCATTGCATTTTCTTCTTGTCCTTCGCATGTTTATTCTTCCTTTCTACTTCAATGGTCACGGGCATAGTATGAGTCTGGGACAAGGTCAAAAATTGCTTGAGAGTCAAACCAAAGTGGCCTTGCTCCAAAACTAATTTGTTTCCAGAACTCCACGCCACACCAACAACACCTTGGTACATTTCTTTCTTTTGAAAATGTTTGCTTTCATATTTATGGAAAAACAACCAGACTCAGTTTTTTTTGTTGTTCTTGATTTTGCATCTGAATACCTTCAAGCATTTATAATATTTGTGATTGGGTCAGTTATTAATATCAAAAATATTTAAATACCTATTTGTACCAGGTGCTATCCTTGTGTCTTTACAAGTCTTACAATTCAGGTAGGTAAGTGACTTCAAGTAAATAAGGAAACAAGATTATTGAGAAAATGTAGAAGCTCTAAATTAGTGTGTCTAGACTACATGTTATCATCAGTTACATTAGGGCCAATAAAAAGTAAATGAAGTGGCTGTTCCTGTTGGTGGGGGGATTCTGAAGTAACTGGTAATGCTCGTTTAGGACATAGATCAGGAAATCTGTGTAGTTACTTGAAATACGGGGGCTTAAGGAAGTTGAAGCGAAGGAAGGAAGGCAGAGGTGGGAATAGACTCTGTTTCGCGAGCCCAACTCCAGAATAGTTGAATAGAGTTGGTTCTTTCCTTGGGGAATGCCCGAATGTCAGTTTCTGTCGTCTTTCTTCTGGAACCTGGGCTCTCTCCTGGAGAAGAATCCTACGGCCTGCTGCCTGTGGGGAGGGGCAGGACCCTGCTGCCAGCTTGGAGCAGATGTAGGAATTGTCAGTGGGGACCCAGCTTCACTGTTCAACTTGTCATTACAAGCTCCTTGCGTTAACCAGTGTCCAGAGGCCAAGGCATCTGTGGTTTATTAGCTTCAGGGACTAAACTACCTGTCCATTTGCAGGGCAGTCACCTGCCGTCAAAAGCAGGAGAGGGAACCGGTGCCTAGCTGCTGCTTACACAGGCTGTCACACGCTGTCGGCCAAGTTTTGTTTTTTGTCACACACGTCACTCCCCCTGCCCCCATGGCCTCATTTCTTTATGAGTACACATCTCTGATTTATAACACAAGCCTGTTCTAAGGGAGATAGGCGTTTGTGCACTACACAGCTACCTTTCATTTAAGATTAAGTGAATTTATTTATTTGTTTTTTAGCTGAGCCATCCTGCCACCTCTTGGCAGCTCAGCGGCCTCTCAGCTCAGGCCAGGAATCGAACCGGCGACCCTGTTGCTCAGAGCTCGCATTCTTGAGTGCGCTCTTAACCAACTGAGCCACCCAGCCGGCCCCTACCTTTTATTTAGTTCATGTTATATGGTTATATTTACTACTTTTGTGAGCTCCAACTTCAACTGTTAAAAGTCTGCTTGTTCGTTTTAAAACCATGCTCTTCAAGAAGGCTTTCGGTGCCTAGACTGGAGGGATTTTTTTTTTTTTTGTATGTTCCAAAGACTGCCTTTCACATTCTTGGCTGTTTATCAAGATGTTTTTAATCCTTTGATCCTGCTGACTTGCATAATATTGTTGCCTTTACAATTTTTATCTTTTTTTTCCCTCCAGTTTTATTGTATGCAGTCATTATTTCTGTAGTAAAATACTTGGGAACTCATGTTAGAAAGCTTTCCTTAAAGGCAAAAAGGGTGTAATTGCTTTTTAAAGATCACTTTTAGGGAAAGCGAGTTTGAAAAGACATAGTATTTTAAAAGATGCCAAACATACATTACGATTGAGTCATTAATTAGTTTCATCACGTCACAGTGAATCTTGTAATTGGGACTTAGGGTGTTTTTATTTTTTATTTATATTTTTGTGAGATAGGGTTATGAAAGGGAACACTGTTAGTAGTGAAAAGCCTTACAAAAAAGGATGATTCTTAGCCAGAAAATATAAATTTGGGGTACTGTATTGAACGTCGAGTTCACTGGAGGTTTGGTTCTTTGGAATAAATCAATCTGTCCAATATTTTGTATGGAAACAAAAAGAGAAACTATTTGCAAGATTTTAGTAAGTGTTCCAGGTAACACAGATGTTGCCCATGAAATTAGAAAGCCTGACACCTGGAAAAAATTATGCTGTGAAGATGTGACTCTCGAGGAATGTGCTTCAGAGAAATATCAGAAGCTTAGCTTTGACTTCAAAATGTCCCGAAGCAGACACAGAGAAGACACCAGCTCCTCCGCTGGACTCACCTCCTCTGCGGGTGGGGCTCTGCGTGTCTGAGGAAGCGTTTCTCACTGAGTCACGTGGACTCAGATGATAACAGGACAGGAAGCCCCCTTCAGTGGTGTTTCTGTTGAGTGTCTGCCTTCAAGCTAAAGAATTGCGTAAAGAAAGTAATAATTAGAACAAGTGTGCAGTGCTGTTGGAACCAGCCTATAGCGAAACAAAGTCTTTGAAAACATTGAAATGAGCATCAGAGAATGAAACCATAATGAACAGACATTCCCACTAGTCATCATTGAGGGAAAAGGAGCCGGTGCTGATTTTCCACATTCTTTATGATTTTCTTCCTCCTTGGAGGTTGGGATGTTAGGGTGCTTGCTGATGGGTTGGAGGGGGGAAAAGGGGACCCTGAGGAAGTAGGTTGGGGTCAGGTTTTTTCTCATTTGTGTCTTCGGTTAAGGAATTCGGACTTGATTCCTTAGGCATTCGGGGGCCAGTTGTAATTTTTCATCAGGTAAGTGATCTTGATCAATTCGGTTATTTTTACAGAAAAGAAGGCTGAAGGGTGGATGGACTGTGTCAGGAGACCAACCAGTGGGAGGCTGTTGCCGTAATCACAGCAAGAGGGGAGAACCCGAGCTAAGGCTGGGTGGGGTGGGGTGGGGGGTGGATAGGAAAGAGAAACTGATTTGGGAGGCAGTGTTGAGGTCACGGTTGACTTGATTTGGGGCTAACATGATTCGGACGGACAGGGGATGACTGAGGTTTACGGCCTGGGAGAGTCAGACACTGTGACAGCTTTCCCAAAGTCAAGTCTGTGCGTGCTGGGACAGGTTTGAGAGGTACAGGCTTTGGGAGGTAATGTCTGTGCCAGGTTGTAATCAGCAGCGAGGAGGAAGACAGTGAAGCTCAGGTGAAAAGCAGGGGCTCGGAGAGGCACTTGGTTATACAGGAAGCGCCCCAAAGGTACCGGCAGCCAGAATGCGTAGCGAGCAGTGATGGTGTCTCTGGGGGGCCCCCAAAACCTGAAGAGCAATTAACCTGTTTACCCAGCAGGAAAGGTGGATAATGTACTGTAGAGTTTTTCACATAATTAAATCGAAACGTTTCTAGATTTAAAGAAGTAATTGTCAGCTATTTGGAGGGAATTCGTTAATCCAGAACCTGTAAATCCCTCCCTTGAACCAAATAACTGAAGCACCATGCCAACTGCGTGCCGACATGGGACAGGCACATCGACCGAGTCCTTGGAGTTGACCCCGAGTGACTTCTCAAAAGACTAAATTGTGTTTAGGACAGTTTAAAGGAGCAAAAACTTATATTTTGTATAAGAATGGTTTTCATAAAATATTTATGTTTAGTCCTTAAAAGAATAATTGTGTCTTTCTTTCCCATTCAGAACATGTACCTATGTACAGTGATTTATTTTCTCAATATATTGAATAATTGGATTTTAATAATGTAGAGCTGTCCATTTTTTTCCTTAACGTTTCTAAGTCATGATTATTCCTTTTGCTCTTTTCTTGGAAAGCTGGCTGAAATCATCACATTTCTTGGAATTGAAGCATCTGTTTCCTTAAAGGTGGGACTGAAGCAGTTTGATGCTTTTTAAAGCTGTGAGTCCCGGAGGAGACTGATGGGGAGGCACTGATTGTGTTACCTATGCCCTTGAATTACAGACTCGCGGCGGGTTTTCATGTATGTGAAATTGACAACGTTATCAGTTTCAGCTTTTGTTTTCTTATTATAAACCCACAACAACTTTGTAGTAAAGGAAGATGATAGCTACTTTCTGTTAGGAAGTATTTCTTTCGTGACTGCAAAGCAGTAAATGTCAATAAAAATCCCCAGGGAAAAAAGTTACTGAGAGAGACTAGGTATTTATATATTTATTTTCTGATTTTGTGATCTGAGCACTTGAAACTAAATGTCAAACAAAGAAGACAGGTTAGGGGCTCCGCTCTCATACGTTTCTCACCACGGGCAACCATGTACTTTCTTCATAGCCAGGTACTTAGAGGCGGGACTGCTTGTGAAACACCTGGCTTCTTTGGTCTCCTAGTAACAGACCTAGACCCCAATTGATGAAGGCTTTTAAAAGTGTGCATTCCTCCTGGTTCCCAGACCCACTGGATTCCTGGGAATGGAGGCGCCCCTCGCTCAGGGCCCGAGGTGGTCCCCCAGCAGTTCTCAGGACTTGGTTTTTAGATGGAGCCGGGGCATGGGACTAAGGCAGGGGGGCTGGAGGAAGGCCCTGTCCCTGAGGTGCCCCCCCGCATTACGTGGCAGGCAGCAGTGGTTTTCCCTTCGCATAAAAGCAGCTCGGACAGGAATGTGTGGAATCCTCACTCTGTAAATAATTCAGCCTAGTGTTTGTTTACTGCAAATGCCTAAATAGATCAGTTTAGACAAAAGAGAGACGCCAAGCCTGAAATGGGAACAGCGAGGCTGCACACACGCTGCTGATGGGAACGGTGGAAGGCCAGTTTCTCATTGTAGTCACTTCTTTGGAAATAGACTGTTTAGTCCTCAATGTCGGGTGGTTTCTGATCTGAGCAGCAGTGGCCATCACAGTGAATGTGTGTTTGGCGCTACGGGACGTGCAGACACGGGAATATGGGTAAAGTGAAGAATCAGTGCTGATTGCAGAGCTGCTGCAGAAATCTGTAGTTAAAATAAAAATTAGTAACGGAGCCATGTATCTGGCCCTCTTTGAAGAATGGCCCTCTATTTGAAGAGGCTGCCTACACAGGTTTTCATCAGTGAGATGGAGGCCCTTTTTAAAGAAGATTTAACTGTCCTGCACAAGCACTTGTACCACGTGTTCGCACTTATGGTGCATTTCTAAAATTCAAAAGAATCTTTTGTTTCTTGCTGAAAAACATTACTTTTGAGCGGTCGGCAACTGAGAATGTTAATGTGTTAAACAGAGCAGCAGAGGCCATAGCCTTGGGAACCGGACTGCCTGGGTCCAGGAGCCCCGGGTGCCGTTTACCGCGTGTGGGTTCCTTCCCCACGTTGCACCTCAGGTCCCTTCACTGTTTCAAGGTAATCTTTCTAGTGGTAACAACCCCCCCCACAGACTGTACAGTCGTGTTAATCCACATGACGTTCTTAGAACAACGGTCGGCTCGTAAGCAAGCTCTATAAATGTTTGCAGTTAGTTTTGTTTTGTGTGGCATGTCACTAGAATGAGTTCCTTGTATTTCGCTCTCATTTTTTCCTAACAGATAGTAGTCAGAGATGAATCTGTAGTTGGAAACCAGTTTGAAAGGCAACTGTTACTACTTCTGAATTACTGGATAACCTGAAAATTATCCAGTCATCTGATAAAAATTGTGTTTAGATTTGGAAAGTTTCCCCCTTATAGTAAGTAGGTCTGGTAATGCATAATTCTTACAAAATAATAAAAGTAGGTTTTGAGGGTCTAGAAATGTGTCTAGATCTCTTAGTCCCCGTTTCAAGCTATGGATGAACTATGTTACTGACCAGATGTTACTTACCTAGGAAAGTTTAGTTCTACATGGATGCTGGTATTCTGTGTGAATGTTCTCATCTTTGTGAGTAATGGACAGAGCATCATGAGAAGGTCACCAATGTCCCCATTTGGGGATCCTGTGGGCACAGACGGCTCAGAGCATCAGTAAGTAGGGACAGTGGTGGAGGGGCCAGAGGTGCCTTATTGTAGTTCACTCTGTGCGAGGTCCTGTGGAAGGTGTTTTATGACATAATCATCATTTTAAGAAGCACCAGAACTCTTATTTTAGAGGAGAAGCATAAAGCCGGGAAGAGGAAGTGACTTCCCAGGCCACATGGATAGGAATTGGTAGCATCAGGCTTCAAACCCAGTCTGTGCTGCCCCCAACCTGTTTCAGCCATTAGCGCCTGCTGCTGACCCGTCTGAGGCACCTCATCAGAACCGGAACAGATAACTGTCACCCTTCCCTCATCTAGATGCGCCCTAGCGTGTCCCCCACCCGGACAAGGAGGAGGGTGAGGAGCGAGACAGCCTGCAGTCTGAGCTTTCCTCGATCTCATGACCCCTTCATGGGATGCCTAGCAGCCCAGGGAGACCAGTACATTTAAAAATCTTATTTCTCAAAACTGTTAAGGAAATAAAATAAAATCTTACCATAGTAAAGCATTTCAGAATTCTGAAACATTTAGAAAATTCAGTTAGAATTTACTTTCTCTTCACTTACCAAGGAATTAAAATGTACTGGATATCAGATGTGTCTTCTATTTAATCATCGTTTGTCTAATAGAAATATTAGCATCCTTTTTATTTTTCACTTCATGAAAATTTTCCAGCAGGAAGTAAGTAAGAAAGGCCAATATTTCTGGTCTTACATGGACCTGTCGGCACCTCGGTTCTGAAATGAACCCTGAGTCCGAGTGAGTTTGTTTTATGCGTTATCTGCCCATCCTTATCTCCGTCTAGGTTTTTGTTTGTTTGGGGCGATTATTTGAAGGTGATAGCTGCCCTCCTCCCAGAGAGCCTTGTTTTTAGGACAGCTTTGTTGAGAGAGAACTCACATACTCTGTAATTGAGAAGATTCTTTTATAACTTGGAGAGCCAGAACCCAGCCATGGTCTATACCTTACATTTGGTTCCATCTTGGTTTCTTTTTTTCTAGACTAGACCCTTGTTCTGAATTTGTCTGATTGTTGTTTCATCCTGATGTCTTTTAACTTGTTCCTTTGTGCCCTTTTCCTGTAAGCTGGAAATTAGGACTAAAGGTTAGGTTTTAAATTACACTTTTTTGGCATAGCTGTTTCAAAGGTGTGGCCCTTAGATGCCATTGGGTCATAGCAGGAGACATAGTATCAGAATGTCTCATTGTAGAGATGGTAGTTTTTCATTTGTTTAAAGTGACAATAAATGTTTCCTTATTAAAGGTGCATTTACCCCCTACAGTTGGGAAGTAACTTCTGGGATGAATGCTTTGGAAGGCGCAAATGTACCTTTCTCCATCTCTCTGTTGTCTTTCACCGTCAATTGATGATCCTTGCCTAAAACAGTTATGCTATTAGAGTTTACAGAATGATGATCTCTCATTTTCCATTTATTTATTTCTCTGAACTTGAGTTCCTAAAGATGGCATGACGGGGGTTTCTTTCCCTTTAATTATCATTTTCCAGAGTAAGGAGTTGCTCTAACAGTCACCTCCCGAGCTGGGAAGTGAGCCTTCCTCTCCTCCCTGTTGTGTCTTGGTCTTTTTAAAAAAATTCATGGACATAGGAACTTTCATTTGTTCAATAGTTTACAATCAGTATGCTTTTTGAATTTGCACATGTGCGACAGGAACCAGTGCAGACTGGCTCTTGTGCCCTTTTGACAGGGCCCCATGTTTCTCTGAGTACTTGCCTGCTTTGGGGCATAACGAAATGTCCCAGACCAAACCTTGTACTTGCCACGTGCGTCCCAGGCCCGGAATCACCCATTTCTCCCACTGAAAGCATCCACTTGTTTCTAAATCTCTTGTTTATGTCAGTAGATTGATAGCATACATATTCTTTACTAGGTAGAACTTAGTTTTGTTTATATAGGATTTCTTAGTCTTAAACGAACTTGTACATATGTTTTCTCATTGAAGCTTATTAACAAATGTGTTATTAAAACATCAGTGTCTATTTTCCAGATGAATTCACAGCCTTGCTGATTTGTTTATAAATCTGAATTCTCACTTAAGTGCTATAAGGTAGCGGATAAAAGAGCACGGCTGTGCTTTAAGAGAGCAGCTGGCAGAGTGGAGCAGAAATATCTCAAGCTCCTAACTGAGCGCTTGCGTCAGAAATCTCCCAGAGATGTTACATTTGTCTTTTTAGGCCGCGTAGTCAACTTTAACTCATTAAAATAATTCTTAAGAGAATGTAAACAGTGAGGAGAATTGGAGTTGCCTGATGTTTCCTAAAACTTAATTCTATGGAGTTCGATGTATAGAAGAGCGAGTTAGAATAAAAACCACCAAATAGACAGACCCGCTTTGAGCAAGGACCTAAGTGTTGAGCTCATGGGAAAGCAAGGGCCACAGATGAAATTAAAACAAGAACCACTGCAGGGGCTGAAAGAACAGAATGCATCAAAGAAGCGTGTCCTTCAGGAAGGAGTACTGGGCCCGAGTTCAGGGCGCGCTAGACAGAATTAGGTTTTCTTAGAGATGTCTGCGCATTCGCCATGTGCGTGGACTATAATTAAAGGTGATGTAATTTCAGCATCTTGATCTTTTTTCCTGGGAAATCCTACCCAATGCTTTTCTAGTTTGCCTGGATCTTACAAACGACCCATTTGAACTTGGAAACTAGACGAACCTGGAAACCATACACAGAGTTAACAAAACCAGGGCCAACTGGGCTTGTTGCCCGGGAGACCGTCCTAGTAAAACAGTTAACACAAACTCAAACAAGTGTGTGAAGGAACAGCGAAGGTGGAAATTGGTCAAAACAATTAGGGATGGCTTATTAAGAATTCTTTAAGAATCAGAGAAAAGTTGAGTTTGTATTGACGTGGGATCTTCCATATAATCTTGAACCTGTAGGTTCATTGGAGCACTCGTACATTTCACGTTGAAAGTTTTCAGTCCTTTGTCATTATTGGGAAGTTATAATGTCTTGCATGATTAGGAAGCCATTGGTGATCTTGTTCAGATCCTAAAGATTTGGGCTGTATTTATGTTGATTTCTACCGGAATACATTTTTCATGTAAAGGGATTTCTCATATATTCTTCATTGTACAGGCAGAACTTTGAAATGGGCTTTAATCGGTTGTAGGGGAGATTACTAAATGCAATTGCGAATAGGTTACTAAAAATTTACAACAACAAAGGTATTAAGGTGAATTTAGCCAGAGTTAGGACCTTTTTTTTTTTTTAATTTAGGTGAAACTAAATAAAAGTAAAAACCGAACATTCTTCTTAGGGAAAGCAAAGAAATCTAGTATTGCTGATTGCTAAATATAGATGTGATTATACTGTTTATTTTTTTAGGATTTGACTTTTTAATTTTCCACCTTCAAAATTGAAACGAGGTTAAGCTCTTCATTATCTGGTGTTAGACTAATAAATGATTCCAAACCTCTTGTTTCCAGTTTTCTTTTCAATAGCTGCCAAGGTATGTTTGCACGTCGACATGGAAGCTGATTAGCATTTTTGAGGGCTGTCTTCATCTTCAGCATCGACACAGGCTGCTTCTGTGTGATCTAGATTAAATATTTGTATAAAAGCAGGCCAGCGAGGGTGGGGCCGGTTCTGTTTCCTTGCCTCGTGTGGTTTTCATTAAGGTTTCCGCGTAATGGGTCTTACTTTTCAGCTGCTGTGGGTTCGTGGAGGTATCGCGCGGCTTCTGTAGGCCTGCAGGTCAGTGCCGCCTTGTAGCAGCCCCGACAGACCTCATAAGCTGCTAACTTGGGGCCATTCCGGCCTCTGCTCAGCTGCTAACACAGCTCCCATCCGATGGTGGGTAGCAAATGCCGGCGCCTACCATGTCCAGTGCGGGTCACTGGACCTTACATGGCGTTTGCCCGCGTGGGTCTCAGGCGTTCGCGGGCGTCGGGGGCGCTGGGCAGCTCCGCCCCGAGAGCGAGTGCGCAGCGGGCTGCAGGGGCCCCGAGGCTGAGTGTCCGGCGCCTGACGCTGGCGCCGCTGCCTGATCTGCGGACACGCTTGGAGACGCGCTGGCACAGACTATATTGGGTGCTTGAAAAACAAAAACGCCGCCACCCGGTTCCCACAATAAAGCCTTCCTTCACTGTTATTCTTCACCTTGGACAACTGAGAGGAGCCGTGGGCTACTACTGCTCTCCAAGCGTGTCTTACACTCCAAGGCGTGTTTACAGGACTGCTTTTCAAGACAAGCGTGCGAGAGCGTCGGGCGCAACGTTTTCATTCAGGAACTCTGCCCTGTGGCCCACGGTGGTTCCTTTCCTTCTGAACTACAGTAACCTCCCCCCCGCATTTCGCCTTCCGCGGGACTGTGGTTCTGAAATATGACATGGCCACCTCCCTTCACGTCATCACGCAAGCATTGTGTCAGCTCATGTCGTCACAAGAAACAAAAGCGGGGTGAGCACAGGCCTGAGTTGTTGGTGTCTTCCTGTGCCCGATCCAACGTAGTATGCGCCTATACGGAGCTTCAGCGCTGTCTCGGCTCCAGCATCCACCGTGGGCCTCGGGACTGGTTTAGGGCTCTGGCCCCGTCCTTCCTTCCCTCCCTTGTTGGGGTGCCACCCAGCAGAGGCGTCACTCAGTCCCGCGGAGGTGAGCTCTCGGGGGGACACTGCCTGAGGCCAGCAGGTCGGGTCTGCCTGCCCTCGCTGCCGCGCGCTGACGGCGAGCTGGGTGCCGTTATGGCAACGCGGAGGCCGGCCGTTGAGATGGTGCATCGCCCCATGTAAGCACACACCTCAGTGTCAGGACAAGTCTGCACTCGTCAGTCGCTCGGATGTGGCTCTGCCAGGAAGCATGTACTTCTTAGGAGTTCACTGAAAGCTTTGAGTGAATAATTCGGCAGGGGAGACGTTACAAGTGTGGCTTCTAAGTAGATTTCGGTTCATTGGGAACAGCTCTTTCTCTTAGTTAAGGTGAGAAGATTGGCGAAGAAAACTTGGGTGGAGTCAGGGAAAATGGCATTTCCCCAGGTAGGTGACTTCCTGTGACCTGAGCAGAAGTGGGGTGACGCTGCGGGAATGAGGGCCCGGGGTGCCCACTCCATGACAGGTCACAGAGGACCTTCGGCCTGGCCGGCGGGCTCCCCCCGTGTGACGGGGCGCGCTGGAGCTCTTACTGTTGGCTTTCACTGGCACAGATGTTTTTTATTTGTTCCTTGATGCCGGTTACGCATTAGAGGACGAAGCGTGCTGTGGGACTTGCTAAGCCAGTTCTGAAGCCTTCGCTCCCGTTTATATGCTACCCAGCCTTCAGATGATATTTCGGCACAAGCTCGGCTTCCTCCTTTGACCCCAGGAAGAGAGGAGTAGACACAGTAGGACACCTGTCCTGTTGGGAATAGCGCCCTATTTTTTTAAATGGAATGACCGCTTCAGGGCTGTATTAGTTTAATTAAATGGTAGCTTCAGCAGAATTAAATAAATGATCTTTCGTAACCCAGCAAATGTCTTTAATATCTTTTCTCTTTTAATATCTTTTTGATATGGTTAGCCCCCATAAAGAATTATTTTCTAACCAAATGTCGTGGGTTCTTGCATATTTAGAGATTTTTCTGACATTGTGTATTTCTATGAATGGAATAAATAAAAGAGCATTAACTGTTAGTTCCATGAGGATGAGGACTTTGTTTTGTTTATCACCATATTTCCAACATTAACAATGCTGCTTAATACACAGTTCTCAGTAAATATTTGTGCAATGAAGGAAAGAAATCAGAGAGCTTGTAGCTCTACATATGTTGTATTACCTAGTTACTACCACAGGGTGGTGCTGTTGCACCGTGAAATGAGAGGCTGTAATTCTTAGGCTCATATAAATTTATAGTTTTACATAAATCCTATGAATAAACAAAATGAATTGACTACCTATTATGTTTATTGCCAGCTTCAGTTATTTATAATTTTAGCTTGTGATTAGCCTTTTGATTTCGTGATTAAGTCAGGCAGTGAGATCATAACCTAAATAAAGGACTTTGGTTCAAATCTTTATCAAAAATTAAATGAGATAGCACTTATAAAACCCGAGCACAGTTCCTGGTTAGTTTCCTTTTCTCTCCTCTATTTTGGGTTAAAAGTCTTTGTTAAATTTCTATTCGTTTTAAAATAATTTGCCAAATTTTCTAATAAATTATCAGTGAACTTAAAATAATATTGTATGACTCTTTTGATTATCAAAAGATTTTAAAAATTGATTCCAAACCTAGATTTTACTATATTTTCCCCCCACTGCAAAAAAAAAAATTTGCTTTCATGATTCTTTTATGGGGTAAAAATATTAACATGTAGCTCTTTTACACATTTGTGCAGGTATGGTCACAGTGTGTAAATAAAGCTAGTCTATACTTTGTGAAACTAAGTGTTGAGAAGTTTGTTGTGTAGCTTGGCCTCTTCTTTTCCTGTGATCAAATGGACGTTTTAATATTGTGGTTCTATACTTGTCCTCAGACGGAAGCGAAAGAGGAGGGACCAGGATGGTCAATCCTCCGTGACGATTTCATGATGGGAGCATCCATGAAAGACTGGGACAAAGACAGCGACGGCCCAGATGACAGCAGGCTGGGATCTGCAAGGGACTCGGACACATAAAGCTACATAGAACACGCAATGTGCAGCCATGTCATTTTCCGTAGAAAAATACTGCATGTTCCGAAAGCTGGGGAATTATAAGGCTACTGTTCGTAAGAAACCCACAAGACTTTTATGATTACCAACTTTGATTTTTCACATAAAACTTGAATAAAATTATGTTTTCAAACTTGGTAATTTTAAGCATTATTCCTCAAAACATTTGTAAAAAGAAATATTTATACTTGTCCGATGACATATGCATTTTGCCAGGATCATTATAGGTTTACATGTTGGTCATGGATGTCAGTGTTTTGTTTTAGGATTACCGGTGTTTCTAGAAATACAGTGCTGTGTAATTAAATGGAACTCCTTGAAATAGTGTTTTTCAGCCTTCCAATTGACATATCTATGTATTTATAGTTATGGGGGGAAGAGTTGGTGTTTGTTTTGGTGAGCTATTGAGAAAACTTATGTAGAAAAATTTAAATTATAATATTTCTGAGTTGGGGTGATAATTTTAATTTTTAGATATTCTGGCAAATATGATATAAGAAACACACCAGATTTCTACTTTTATATTATTTCCTTTTCCATGCTAAGTAATATACATAAATAACAACTTAGATTTATTTTTAAGTGTTAGGTTATTTTTGTATGAGAAATTTACTGAGGTGGAAATTCTCGTGTTTAACTTATGCAGTGAGGTATGATTTCTTAGGACGCGCATTTGACAGATTTTATCGTAGTTGTTGTTCTTCTCTTTCACATTTAAGTTACCTTAAATTCTCTTGTATGGCCTGGCTGACCAGTGAAATAGTAAAGTCACACAGCAGGTAGCTGGCATCAGAATAGACATCTGACTTGAGACTTGGTTTATTTTTGTTGCCTTAAAGATTACTGAATGAATTGAGTTTTAACGTCTAGCTGGTAAATAAAAAGAGAAGAGAAAGTAAGAAAGTAGTATCATTCCAACATTTCTGTGAAACTGGGTCTAGGACCTAAAGTTTGTAGGGGAATTATTTAATAAATGTGATCTGTTTTTTTTTTTTTTTTAAGGCTCCAGCTGTTTCTCCATCTTTCCATAATAAAAATAGTTCCCTCCAACTACCCACACACACATACTTGTATCTGTTATGTATCGAAAGATAATCTTCCCCCAAACTACTGCAACAAAGATGTTTATATTCTCAAACCCATTGGAGTGCTGTAAGTGTTACATAGTTAAAGTTCAGTTAGTTTGTAGTCTGGTATTTGTTATCATAAAGGAAGGTGTACACCCAAGATCTCAAGTGATTAAACCAGCAAAGCTCAAAATGCATTTGTGTATGTATTCCGGCTATTGCACTTTAGTGTCTTATTAAATTATAGAACTGCCATTTTGTCAGTGTAATCTAAATAAATGTGGACAGATATTTCTCAATAGTAATACAAGAGGGCTAAGGATCCCATTATAATTTAACACAGGTAAATATTTCAATGTAAGCTAACACATAGGTAACTTGGGAAAAAAAATTATTTGCAGCACTTAAAAACTTTTTCTCCCCAGAATTAAAGATTGTGCTCTGGTTTTTGTTACGAATCTCTTCCTGCATCATACTAAAGCTTTGAGAAAATTCTCCTGAATAGTACATTTGGGTGATAGAAATGGGTAAATAACTTCCCATTTTCTAAAAAGGTGTTGTGGAGACATACACTCATTGTATAATCCTTAGGTTAATTTAGAAGAATTCAACAAGATGTTCAAACTGAAAGTAAGGAAGAGAATATTTGCAGATTTTCTTCTTTCAGAAATTATTTTATTCCAAAATAAAATCGAGTTGCCACTGTAAGAAAAAATATATCACTTAACATTCAAAGGCTATAAAGCATATGTAAAATTAAAATCATTTTTATCATAAAGCTGGGATGTTTAAATGTACTAATATTTCTACATCTTGGTTGGAGAATATTTAAGCAAAATGACTACCATATATGACTATGAATCTAAGGGTGAGCATATTATTTTAGATTCCAAGTGTATATCTTTAGATGAATGGTTTAAATAATGTATTATAGTTCTGGTGCCTCTATCCTGAATATTGTACCCACGACTAAATTCTTCTGACATCAATCAGATAAATAATTCAGCATCCATTCCATTTTTCTACATTGTCTTTGAGTTATTTAAGGAAGGACCTTAAAAAGAACTGCATTTCTGTTACTCCCCGCCCCCCAATTTATCTAATTATAACAATATCTTTGTAACGATTTAGACTAATATAGTGATCAAAAGTTGTTGTTTTTTTATTTGTTTACAAAGAACTATGGAAAACAGTAACCAGGTAACTAGCTATTACCTTATTCCTTATCTGGCTATTTAGGTGGCTAGGTGAGTTTTCTCAGTATCGAGCATAGTTTAGTATTGGTTATTAATGGTTTTTCAGCATTGAAATCTCAAAAAGTCAAAGATAATACCTGTGCTAGACTGACAGCAATGCAGGATCATCTTTGTAGGTTAGCATTTTAACTCAGAGCTGGAGTACTGAATTTCTGTTTTCAAGTTACCTAGCATTCTGCTTAGATCAAGTATTATTTTACTGAAAAACAATTGAGTGGAATCGTTCAAAGGCTCGCCTTCAGTACAGTGAGCCTGAACGGACTCAGTGGGATGTTCTAGAAGGTTTACATGAGGGTAAGTCCAAGTTCTTAAAAATATTTTGTGTCTTTTATAACCAGTGGGTGAAAAGGGAATGTTGAAATTCTGAAAACCCTCGTAGGGCTTTGTAGTCACAGTTTTGCACATATGAAATACTGCTTAATATTCAGTGGCCACCAGCTCCACTAACCCTGCCACCTGTGCTGGATATGTGAGCACAGCACTTACTTATAAAGCCATTTGATTGCAAGTAATCAATGTCCTCGTTAAACATACAACCACAGAGACTTCCTAAAGTCAAAGTGTGAACAGAAACATGGACAAAACTATAGACATAAGTTGTGTCACTAAAGAGTTAAAGGCATCATAAGGCCCAAGAAAACACCTGTGCAGGAACCTTCAAAGAGCATCGCCATTCCTGCAGAGGAGAGAGAGCCGGCACATAAGCTGATACTTCTGCATCCTTTGGGTACCCTGTTCCTCCCTCTGTGTTATTGTTTGTTACTTTTACTGTAGATTTTCATTAACATATATGTGAGTCATAAGTGAAAAAGTTGTATTTTTAGTCTTTTTAATCACTACAGAGTGCCATTATTGTGTTTAGTGTATTGATACTTCGATGCCACACAAATTTTACTTTTAAAACAAACATTTGAAAAATCAGTATATACATATATATTTTAGCATTTGTAATTTTGTAAAGACGTGTGGGGTGTGTGTGTGTGTGTGTGTGTGTGTGTGTGTGTGTGTGTGTGTGTGTTTTCTCAGTCCAGGCTGCTACAGCAACACCACGGACTGAGTGGCTAAAACAGCCAATATTTATTTCCCACAGTTCTAGTCTGGAAGACCTGATGCCTGGTGAGGACCCTTTTCGTGGTTTGCAGACAGCTGACTTCTTGCTGTGTCTTCACTTGGGGGAGAGAGAGATCTCAGCTTTCTCTGTCTCTCTTATGGGCACTGACCCTATCCAGGAGGGCTTCACCCTCATGACGCTTCCAGAGGGCTCCACCTCCAAGTACCATCACGCTGGGGATTGGGGCTTCAACATACGGATTTGGGGGGAGGCTAACATTCCACAGCAAGATATAAAATAGCAAACGGTACATTTTTTATTTAGAGGTAGAATAACTTTAACTACCATTGTTTCTTGACGTAAATATCTTAACAGAATTACAAAGTGAAGTGTTTATGTAGCATTAATTGAGCACTCATTCCAGGAACTGCTAGAATGATCTGAGTGACGCTGCTGCTTAGGGCAGAATAAGGGCTCAGGGAAAGACCAAAATGCGGAGTCTCTGCTTCCTTTTGAAAGTTAAATTCCTGCAGGAAGTTCTCACTGTATAATTTGAATCGTGTGGCGATTTGGATTAAGTGATAACCTGAAATAAATCCGTGAACTACCGTGACTTTAAAAATATTTGTTAAAAGATGAGCTGTTAAAAAGCTCCGTTGTGCATTTGTAGGGGATCCTAGAATAATGAAGCTTATCTAAAACTGTGAAGAGGCTTCCTGGTCGCTACTGTATTTGATACGTTAATACAGTATATAATTCCTTTTCATTGGGGCACACTGCGGTGGAGCGAAGGCCAGATTTGCTGTGCGCTTCCCTTAAATTCATCTATTATTATAGGATTAGGACCCATCAGTGTCGGTATTTGTCTCATGTTAGTGATGGGTAGAGCGTGTTGAGCCCTGTAGATATTCTGAGTCTGAAGACTATTTGAGGTGAACTGGCAGGAACAAGTTTTGGAAACGGGAGAGAGCGCTACTCCATGCCTACAAAAAGCCCTCTCATTCCTTCCCCAAGAAAACAGGACTCTGAATTTTGGCCAGCTGGATAGACAGCTCTCGCTGCCTCTTGTAGCAAAGGTAGGCCCAGTGAAGTTTCTCACTGGGGGAGCTTTTCTGAAACTTGATTAAACATATTAATCAATAGACTTGGAAGTGGAATAGTGTTTCAGCTAGGTGCTGAGAGACTTAGAAGAGCGGCTGATGTAGAACAAAACGCTAAGAGCTGTAATGAATTGCAACTCCCGTGCTTTGGAGCTAACATCGGGGAGCCCACTGACTTAGGAGGTTTCCCGAGGAGGTGCCTTCTGTGCAGGCCTCGGAGTTGTCCAGCAGCTCCAGTCTCTATCCCAGCACGCACTCGGCATCCTGCCAGACCAAATGTAGGTTGCAGATTGGGGGGGAAAAAAAGAAAAAACACACAATGAGCATTATTAGCACAGCCAGTTTAAAATGATGAGGTGTTAACCACATTTGTATAAATAACAGTTTCTCTAACCTCTGAATCATTATCCTGCATTTTTAATGCAATCGGTTCATAAACATCAAAGCGAGAACACCAAATTTGTGTGGGGTCAGGACCAACTGGGGCTTGAATGTAGAGACAGCTGAGAGCTGTGTCCTCACGCGTGGGCGGTCTGGCAGCTGTTGATTCACCCTCGGGCTACTAGACAGTGGCCTCTCTGCCCCTGTCATCCAGACTTCAATCTTAGGTAAAAGTGTGTCCCCCTCCCACTGGACGGACGTAAACAATGGTTTGACATCAGCTCTGCAAACATCAGAGAGGCAGCCAGTCACAGCAGTTACCCCCGAAATACTGAAGAGTACCAAGCGTAACATCAGGGCTGTTTCCACATAATATTTGTCTTTGTACAATAACACTGGGCTCTCTGAAGTGTATTATAAATATAAAAGCTCATAGTCTAAAAGGTTCAAGGTGATGTGATCCTTGTCTGCAAATGGGTGGGGCCCTGGGAATAGCTAGATTGCATGACACAAGCCTGAGTCCTTATAAGGACTTGGTGAAATTATATTTATTTTACATCAACTGTTTTTCAGAACTAGTACTCGTTGTTAGATGACAAAAGGCATAATTTTGGAATCAGAACTGAGTGCAGAGTTCAGTGTGGACTCTTCGTATGAGCTGTGTCCTTTCCCGAATTTCTTAAAACTTCTCGAGGCTAGCATGGAAATCAGACAGGGGTCCATTTGTTCGTATTGCAAGGAGTTGCATAGTGAATGCACAGTAGTCTGTCTAGTAGGGCGCCTGAGGCGTAGGCGGGTCTCAGGAAATGTTCTTTGTGATGCATTTGGAAGATAAGGTGGTTAATTTGTGTTTCATTTCTGACCCATGTAATTGTAAATATTCCCCTTCTAGATTGCGTCCCCCCCACAAAAGTTGAAGTCCGGCAGATACTGAGCCGCAGTAATTCTACTTCTAGAAACTTAACTCAGGAAAAGATCCTGATTACCAAAAAAAAAAAAAAAAGTGGACAATATTATAACATTGTTTTTAATAGCAAGAAATCTTTGACAACTAAAGTTCAGTGATAACGCAGACATTTACGTCAACTGTGGTACTTCCACTTTTCTGTGACCCTTTAAAAACGATGGCTGTGAATGCTGGCGAAAACACACGTCAGTAAGTTATTAACTGAAAATGTAAGATTAAAAACATGGATGGCATAAGTACATTTTTATTTTGAATTTGTTTTTCCGTTTTATTTTTTGTTGTTCAATTACAGTTGAATGCAAGAAAAATTTTAAATGCCCAAAAGTCATTAGATGAATCTAAGAATATAATTATACATTCCTTTTTTAGGGAAATAATTTTTGACAGTCTGCAAGACAAGCCCCACACTAAGTAAAAAGGGCACCACATTTAATGAGCTCTTAAGACATATTTTTTGCCCACTTAGGACCTTTCCAGACCCCAAATTCAAAATACCGAAGATCGTCTTAATAGAACACCCCAGGGTTGCTATGGAGAGGTGCAATAGATGACTGTATGAAGAGTCCTATTTCCTGGAATCTTGCTTTTTCTTTTCAGTTTTAATTACACTGCTTGGAACACTGAACATAAAAATTTTGACTTTCCCCTCTCATGCAGCACCTGTTTCTCTGTCTCTTGATTAATAAAAATGTACATGATTTTGAAATAACCTCTGTTTTCTTGGTGTATTGAAAACTATTGTTGCCATTTTGCTTTCAGCCATCTTATTTTGATAGTCCCGTCAATCATTCAAGTATAATTTGGAACAGAAGTCATAACAGCAAACATTTACACAGTAATTGTTGTGAGCTGGATACTATTTACGGGTTTAATACTGCCCTTAACTCACCATCTTCCTATGGCCTCGTGAAGCAGGTGCTGTGATTGTCCCCAGTATGTAGTTGAGGAATGAGGCAGTAGGTTAAATGACTTGCCCAAGGTCACAGCTTGAGTCAGAGCTGCCGTGCACAACACTGATTCCTCATGTGTCAGATACTAACGTCTTACAGAAAAGGAGATGCTAGACATTGAACTTGGCTCTAGAAAAATAAATGGGCGTGTTGCATTTTTCTCTCTCATTTGCATATGACATGAACCTATGGCCAGTGAAAGCAGACACCATGTATCATTAAAGGTGAGACTTTTCCTGGCAGCGGCAGCTTGTAGTTTAAAGCAGCATTATCATCTCAGGCCTTGTTTTAGTTGTAACTGTTAGTTCATTGTGGCTACTGGAGTGGCCTCCAATAGTTTTGTCTGTTGGAACGTGGCTGTTGTCCTTTTATGCTAAGACAACCTATGGCCCCTATACTGCTGTTAATGACTACATGACTCAGAAGTGTCACTGCTGACGCTGTTGCTACTAAGAGTTTAGAAGTTCAAATGATGCTTTAAAAATGAAGATTAGAGTTTAGCTTAGAGTGTTATTGGCTAGGAGATGACAGGTAACTAAACATTTGTCATTAAGGAAGTCCCATTGTTATTAATCTGAGATCTTTTCTAAAAACGCATGTTTTTCAATCTTGATATGAAATTGTAGTTTTATGTGCGGGAATTTTTGTTATATAGTACCTCTTCTCGGAAAACAACAATCAGTAGCATATATTCCTGAGGTGAAACTGTCCATTACAGCTTTAAGGAAATTTTACAGCAAAATGACATTGCATGATTGTGGAATAAGCTGTGATAAAACACCCAGAGAAAATTGAGTGTGTTGCTTTTCTCCAAATAGGAAGCTGTAAGACATACCACGGCTGTCCTCTAGGTGGCATGATTTAGGCTATCATTGAATTAACTGGTTGATAACAATTTTTTTCCCCTACATCCAGACGAGAAGCTACAGTAGTTTCTGAACAATTAGTACCACAGTGGCATTGATTAGATTTGTTACAATTGGCCAGATGAGCAGACTGATCTTAGAATAGCCTGTTGTTTGATGACCTTAATGAATATCACAGCCTCGTTCAACAAAAACCAAAAACTTTAATAACCAGGCAGCCAAAATAATTGGTGTGTATTACTGAAGTCTCTCTGGGTTGTAGCACATACCTATTTGGGGATTTATTTCTGTGGTTTATAGTTTGCCATTGGCTAGCAACTGTGAAGAGATTGCCTTTGTACTTAAAAGGACACATCGATACAATTAAAATAATCTAAAATGAAACCAGAACTTGTAGGGATCTTGATCACAAAAATTTTCAGGTTCACAGGACACACAACCTTTCAGTTAGCTGAAGTTAACTTTCCAGGTGTCCCTGGTTTAGTGCAGCTTTTATTGTTTATTAAATAGGAAAGATCAACGTGGAAAAAGTCAATATTGGGTGACCCATATGCCCCAAGTGGCAAATAGAAAACATTCTGCGCTTTTTTTCTGGTCACCGAAATAGGAAGGGGACAGAATTCATTCTTACACTTTAGATTCTTTATGTGTTTTTCCAAAATTTAAAAATGAATTTGGCTACCTGAACTGCTTCT
>NW_017731395.1:1370407-1376253 GCF_001890085.2 Hipposideros armiger
CCGTCATTATCTTTATCCTCTTTCTCTCCTTGTGGGAAATGAGGTTGCATAGAGCTCAAAGGATTCTTGATGGAGCACCTTTTAGGAGTTCCGTTTTGGGGTGGTGCATGTTGATAAAAATGCTGACATTGTACAAGGGAGCGTTTTTAAGTTAGAGCTCTGACAGTGATTATTAAAACCTGCAGCATAGGCACAGAAGAAAAAGGCTTGGAAATAGGCAAACTATACCACTGTTGCCACCAAGACAAAGTGAAAGTCTGATGTATAGATTCCGAGTTTCAAGTGGCTTCATTTTACACTGAGTGACTCTGAGGGACAGTCCTGGCTCAGCCCTGTCGTCTTCATGTGTTTATGAAGAGTACCCGCTTCACACTTCAAAGGGCTCAGGTGTGCGGGGTCAATTATACGGTCACCCCAGCTATAAGACCTTTCTTTCCTAAGACTCGAAACAAACATCAGGGAAAGTGTGGCCGTTAGTCTCCAGGTGTACACATCAGAACTACCCACGTTGCATTGCTTTTAAAAATATTTATTCAAGTCTACTTACACATTGCTTTTTAAAATACTTATTTACTCGTTTTTCTTTCTAATATGAAAAACTACCTCCAGGGTTTCTTTTTTATGTGGAGTTACTATTGCTTGTTAGTTTTTATTTTGTTTTCTTTTTTTTTTTTAATTGCAGAATAATTGAGGCAGCTGAAAGGTAAGGTCGTTTGAAATGTAGATTGATAACTTTGCTAATGAAAATGTACACGTTTGGAATTTTACACACTATGGAGCCCACTGAAATGACAACAGACAAATTCACTTAAAGACTTCATCTTAAAAACCCAGCATTCCACTTCATGTTGTCATTCTCAATTAAGAGAACATTATCTTGTTTTTCTCTATCATTTACCTTTTCTTTTCCTTCCCCAATTTTATTTTTGTTTTTACTATGTGCATACTTCTTTCTCTCCCTTTCTCCCCAGTAACCTCATTCCAGCTTCTTGCTTTGAAGCAAGCGTGTCTGGGGATTCATGGGGTGGCCATCTAAGTGACTTAAGAGTAGGGATTCTATAAGGGTGAGTGTCAAACACTAAGGAAAATTCTGCTGCTGGCTTCTTATGACATTAGCTTGTTATTAAGCATGTATCCATATTATAGTGTATGACAACTGCCCCCATAACGTTCATTTATTATCCGTCACTAAATGCTGTTTGTTTATATCAGTCACTAATTTGATGTGAGGGATGGATTTCTCCAGGGGCAAGAAACCAGAGCCTGCAGTAGCCCTGGGGCTGACAAAGCCCAGGCCACTGAGAGATGGCCTCCCAAAGAAAGTCTTCCTCCGTTTGAAACTCACGGAGCTGAGATGTAGAGACCTTTAGAGCCCAGAAGCAATAATCCATCAGGAATCCCAGCTCCAGAAGGCCAGATAAATGCTCCCCCGTGTTTCATTCAAGTGTGAGGAGGGCATCTCGGAAACCTCAAACCCCACTGATACCTCTGCTTTTTCTGGTCCCTGTTTCTTTTCCTTTATCCCTTTATTGTTTACCACCTCTGATCTTCCCTCTCAGTCCTTCTCCTCCCTGCCTGTTGGCCTCTGCTCTCTCCTTATCACTTCTTCCTTAGATCAACCTTTAGATACAAAATGGAAATAACAACCGGATTCCTTTTCTTGGAGAAATCACTAACCTTTCTATTTGATTGTCCTGAGAGCAGAAACTTGTCTCTCTAGAGAAACGAATATAGAACAGGAGACAAGAATTGGTATAGACCCAACACTGTTTTTGAGTTGTGGTAGCAAACATAAACTTAGAAGTGAGAACTTAAAAGGCTTTGGGGGTATTTTCACATTAAAGGGTTATATTGTGTTTATCAAGTGTCACTGTGTAGAGTGAAATGTAATCCATTTCACCAGTAGGTTCCTATATTTCTTTTCTCCCTACCGCCTGGTTTTTAATACTTGAAACCACTGTGGAAAGCTCTCAGAATTGTTTTAAAGAAAGTTATTCTTGTATCAGAATTAGGAAGGATTGGTAAGATTATTAACTCTTGTCCAAGATCTAGAACAGGGATGAACAGTTGTTTTGGTAGCAAACATTTGTTTAGCCTCTTGTAGGAATTCCGCATTACTTAAATGAATAGGCTCATTAATGAGCAAAGACGGGCCAGTGGTCAAAACAGCTGCACCCTCTACCTCTCTGATCTGGAAAACAAAGAATTCCATTTTGGGGTGTTAAATAATAGACTTTAATCTGGAGTTTGGACATAACTTGATTTTGATAGTCATTTAGAGTTCTATTCACCCAAACCATATTTTCTTATCCTTTCTTCCTACAATTATTGGGGTCAAAAAGCCATAATTTTTTTTTTTCAAAATACCATAAAAGTATAAAGGAACTTAATGACCATGCACTTACAGAAGCTACTCGGAGGTATAACCATGAAGTGAATTCTTATTGGAGTGGAGGCCACATGTGTTCTATTATACATCCTCCGACAAAAATGGAGACATGAGAGGATAAGAAAACGGCAGGTAACATGCAACGAGCACATTGAGCAGGTGCCAGGCTGTGTGAGAAGTGCTTTCTGAACCTTGTGTAATTTAATCCTCACAATAATCTTAACGTCGTTGGGACTGTGTGTTAGCCCCATTTCACAGGTGGAGAAACTAGCACAATGCATCTGGGTAACTTGTTCAGGATCACAAAGCCAGAAAGTGACAGAATTTTGAATCCGAGAAAACTCGCCTCTGGAGCCTGCCCTTTTAGCCACTATGGCCTCCGGCCTGCTGAGGATGGTCCATATAGCCTAGAGACCCCTTTACCATGAAGACTGTATGAAGTCCTAGCACATGTACTAAGATCTCAACAAATGCAGAGAATGTTTCCTTCTTCAATACTGAGATGAAAAGACCCCGAGAGTTATGTAATATAAGAAAGTATCCTTTTATGGTTACCAAGGAGACAGCTCTTACAGCCTTACCTGTTACATCTTCAAAGGATTGCTCACCTGAGCTGTAAAAAGGGGCTCACACACACCAGAAGATTTCACTAATGCTCCCCCTGCCCTAACTTCTGGGCTTTGGGGAAATTAAAAAAGTGGCCTCGGGTAAACGAAGCACTAAATGTTCAACAAAATAATTACTATGGACAAAAGTGTGTGTTTACGTTGGGAGTGAGGTTGTCAGAAGAATTTATGGCCTAAGTTGTTTTTCTAGAACTGACGTGGTAGTTGGACTTTTGTGGCTCTGTCCGCGTTCATCTGAATCCACTTAACCTCAGGTGCGTTTGTGGCTATGCCTACAAGGTCGGCTCCCTGGCTTGAGGGGAGGCGGAACCTGTGTCCTCAGCAGCCTGTGGTGGCTGAGGTGTAACCAGCCATAGTCCAAAGTGTCATCGTCACTCAGTGGCTCCCGTTGGCAGCTCCTGCTCTGTGTTCTGTCATTGCCCCAGCTGTAAGAATGTTCACCTTCCCCGTGTGGATGCCTGGATGATTGCACGTCTCAAACCCAACTCAGAGGGGTAACAACTTCATCAGCCTCCTAGCCCCACAGCCCCTTCTCTCGAGTTCTGCTTTGGCTATTGGCGTGAGAGCCCTCGCCTCACACACCTTTCCAGGTGCTGCGATTAGCAAGTGGCCTCAAGGAAAGGAACCTGCTGATGCTGATGTAGACACAAGTTTCGGAATTATTCAGAAGTGGGTTGGAACAATTCCTTTATTCCAGAGTTTTCTGATGTGTATTAATAGTGGAAAAACTTCCATGTTCAAGGGAGTTTGGAATATACTGGGTTAAAAGAGTTGAACAGTTTTCTGCAAAATTCTCAGAGCCCTTAACGTGATGATGGGGACTGTGAATGTGTAATAGAGGACCCAGCATCTCCCAAACTGACTTCACCACAGGTTCCCTCTTTGGCAGACATATTCTGGAATCAGTGTGCCATAGTGGGTGGTAACATAGGGAGTGGACCCTGACCGCTAAATCCAGCTCTGCAACTCCCTGTGGCCTTGAACAAGGTACTTAACCTGTGATGAGTCTCCTCATCTGCAAAATAGAGATTGTGATGATGATGATGATAATACCCCCTTCATAGGGTTGTGGGTAGTAAATGACCATATACATCCGTCTGTCTCCCTAAGTGTAATAAGTGTTAGCTATTGTTATCACTACTCAGCCCTCCATTTACTAATAATATAGGTCCCATGTAGATGTCAAGTGTAAATTTCAGAAGTTAGAGAAAATTCCTTGTGACCTTCATATAATAAAAGGAACATCTGAAGTAGGGAATCGTGTAGAGGCTTTGGATTTGGGGGAAACTCGGTAGAGTTTCCAGTTTAAATCGTCTGTCTAGTCAGTCTGGCCAGTTGTAATCCAGTGAGAATGCTGACTTTGAGTATCTGAAGGTAAAATAAAAGAAAAAGGGAAAAGTGAACAGTGGCAAGAATTCTTCTCCTAGTCATCTAATTTGGACTAGGTTGAAAAAGAAAATGCCAAGTTCTGTGTAACGTATACCAGTAGACATCAAACACTTAAAATCCCAGCTTCCTGGGTGTAAGCTATGGAAAGAATGAAGCTGGTGGCTGATGTGTGTGTGTGTGTAGCTGGGGAAGAAAAGGCTTAGGCAGCAAATTAAGAAGGTAGCCATTCATTCAAACAGTAAAACAAATACTGGTTCTCTGGGTTAAAAAGATGGAGCTCTGTTTTGAGCAGTTCACATTCAAATGGAGGATTAGAGTGTAAACAACCAACTATAATAAGCTTTAAGATAGAGGTACTAGCATACATAGTGTTAGGGAATGGCAGAAAATAACTCCACTAAAAAGATAGGAGGTGAATTGTAGAGGGGAAGGCCTGGCCCATAGGAAACTGATGCTCGCGCGCGCGCGTGTGTGTATGTGTGTGTGTGCGCGCGCACAGTTCAGGAGGGGAGACTTGCATTCTAGAGCAGGACATTCAACCTGGGAGGCTGCGCGTGAGCCCCACTAAATCCAAACGGGAGGCTTGATAGCTTGTCCTTCAACAGACGGGTCCAAAATGACTCTATAAAGGAAATGCCGTAAATCACCGCTGTCAGGGCGCACACTCCACCGCCCGGCTCCGTCCCCACGGCCGCCCTCGGGTCCACACCCCCCTCAACGGCTCGGGGGCGAGCTCGCGGTCTGAGCAGCGAGAGGACTTCTGCCTCTAATCCCAGCACGTCACTTTGTTGGAGGCAAGCACGTGGTTCAGAGGGAACTTATAAATCTCTCCTCCCAGGCAAGATCGTGATGTTATCTGCTGGCAGCAGGAGGTTCGCTCCGAGGGGAGCTCCGGAAGCTCCCAGCGAGCGAGCGAGCGAGCGAGCGAGACAGACAGACAGAGAGACAGAGCAGAGAGACAGAGCAGAGCGCCAGGGAAGGGGCTGGGGAACGGCATGGACGCGCCTAGCGTAACGGTCTAGGGAGCCGCTCAGCATCAAGCCGCGGGGCTGCCCGGCTGCAGAGGGGAGACCGACAGGGAGGGTCTGCTTCAGGGCGCCAAGTGCCGACCTACCCCAAGCGAGAGAGTCCAAGTGGGGCAGAGACCAGGCGAGGGGGGAGAGGGTAACCGTCCGAGGAAAGCCCTTCGCACGCCCCCGCCCCCGTAGGAATAAAGCGCCCCCGCCCGCGCTCCCGGGGGGCGAGAGCCACGGCGGCGGCCGCCGCTCGTCTGTTGCCGGGTTGGCGTTCGGAGCGAGAGCAGCAGCAGGAGGAGCAGAAGGAGGGCGCTGGAGGCCGGACGCGTCTGCCAGCGGCAGCGGCGGCGGCGGCGGCAGCGACGTGGAGTGACCGGGCGGGTCGGCGCGCGCGGCTCCCGGAGCGGGATCCTCGCCGGCGCGGCA
>NW_017731395.1:1376708-1408634 GCF_001890085.2 Hipposideros armiger
CCCCCCCCCCACCTCGTCGCTCCAAGAAACCTTTTTCTTAACGCCCCCGAGTGAGGGTTCCCCCTGCCCATCGTGTATTCAGTCTTTCCACTTGGGGAACTACTGGCATTTTCTTTTGAAAGGAATTCGAGCAAGATACCTTTTTTTTTCTTCTTCTTCTTCTATTGGACATTGACTCGATTGTTTGCAAAAGTTTCACATTAAAACAAACAAACAAACAAACTACCTGATCTGTACTTTGAGAGTGGTTGGTTTCTTCTTTTTTTTTTTTTTCCTTTTTTTGGTACTGTTTTTTTTTTTCCTTTTTTTTTTAAAACTTTTTCCATCTTAAAAAAAAAATGCACTACTGTGTGCTGAGCGCCTTTCTGCTCCTGCATCTGGCCGCGGCCGCGCTCTGCCTGTCTACCTGCAGCACGCTCGACATGGACCAGTTCATGCGCAAAAGGATCGAGGCGATCCGCGGGCAGATCCTGAGCAAGCTGAAGCTCACCAGCCCCCCAGAAGACTACCCCGAGCCCGAGGACGTGCCCCCGGAGGTGATTTCCATCTACAACAGCACCAGGGACTTGCTCAAGGAGAAGGCCAGCCGGAGGGCGGCCGCCTGCGAACGCGAGCGGAGCGACGAGGAGTATTACGCCAAGGAGGTGTACAAGATAGACATGCCGCCCTTCTTCCCCTCGGAAAGTAAGTGCTGTTTTATGGCTTCCATCTCATCTCCCCCCCCCACCCCCGTCCCCCAGGCTTAGCGCTGCCCAAGGCTCTCCAAACGGCCACCACCCCGGGGACCGCCCTGCCCTCTCCGCGTCCCCGCTTGCTCTCGCCCCGCTCCAGTCCCTCGTCCCACCCACCTCCTCGCCACTTGGGTGCTGGAGAACGGTAGGCTTGCAAACGTTGCCTCGCCCCTGTCTTTTCTCCCCGTCTCCCTTCCCCCCGCAACGCCCCTGTCCCTGCTAAGGCGTTCTTCTCTTTTTCAATCGCCTGAACGTTTTTGCTCGGCCGCCAGCTAGAAGCCAGGCAGCCCCTCCTCGGCCACAGGAGGTGCGCTCCCTGGGACTGAGTTCAACTGGGAAACCTTCGTGGGCTGGTTTTCTTGGCCCCGATTGGCCTGAATCCCGCCTGGCGGGTGCACGAAGGGTTAAAAAAAAAAAAAGTGGCTCAAAACTAGCCTCTCCGGAAGGCGCCCCTTTCCGCGCCGACCTATCCGCTGGCTCCCCTCGCCTCCTCTATTGTCTCGAACGCCCCGAAAAATGTCAGCATCGCCAAGACAACCCGATCTGGAGAGACCCCTCGAAAAACCTACCTCCAGACCCCCAAATGCCTGAATCTATTGCCACCGCTAGGTGTTTACATTCCCCAAAGGTCAGCTCTTGTCACCACGGCCCCTTTTGAGTTCACCTGGACTGGTAGAAAAGACAACCTGGTTTCGGACGATGTTTAAAGGGGGTTGACTTCACGTCAGTTTTCAGAATTCACTCAAACCTGCCTTCTTAAACTGGCCGGTGCAGCAGGTCATTTTTCTTATGCGTTTATCTCCGCCCCCCCCCGCCCCCCTTGAGCCCTGTGCTCCTGCAGTTACTTGGGTGCATTCCTAAATCTCAGAGTAGCAGACAGCCGATTTAAAAAACCAAAAAAAAACAAAACTGGCTTCTCCGAAAGCAGTGTCCTCAAAACCAACTGGTATCCGGCTGCAAGCTGAGTGAAATGATTTATTGAGGAGTTGGGGTGGGGGGAAGGATGGAAGAAGACAGTTAGCTGAGAATTATTTCCAAGTTCTTAAAAGGAAAAAGAAAAGAAGCAACCAGTGATACCTGAGAGGGTTAAATACCAGGAAGAAAAAGAAAAAAAAAAAAACCTTCAACATTTGCGGCGTCCAAACCCCAAGTTGTAAACTTTTCATTGGTCGCCTGTGTCTCTCCTCCCCTTTGCATGCCCTATATACTTGCTTACTGCCTTCACAGAGTCTCTGTCTTGCCTAAATAGATAACGTGGCCATCTCCATAATTTTATCCTAGACGTACGTTCTCAGTGTAGGGTAGAGCTTTTCTTTTTTAATATTTATTTTTAGTTCGACAAGTCGCGGCTCTGTGGCTTGCCATGTCTCCTACTTGATGCTCTCTGCATGTCAGCCCATTGTAGCTGACCCCAGTCTTCCTGGCCACCTTTTCCTGCAGCTTCTCCTCTTCAAGTTCAAGAGCAGAGCAGGGTTGCAGGAGATCCTGGCAAGCAGGATGCTTTTATTATTGTAATTATGGCACCATCCACCACAGTGGTGATAAATACACTCCACCCTGGTTATTCCCTGCGGGAAGTAAAGCTTTCTACCTGGGGTGGAGCCAAGCGAATATTAGGCAAGAAAGTTCATTGCCATTACAAAACCATTGAGACCAAATGGGGTTGAGTCAGTTTGCTTTCTCTAGCACGTGCATCTATTCTACTGGTATTTGAGTAGACAGGCTAGTGTGTTACATGGAACCTGAACAGGTCACCCCTTTCGTGTTTACCTGCAAAAAAAGCCAGCACTTTTGAACATACTGGAGGCCTGACCTCATCCTCAGGTAGCTAGGGAGAGAGCAAGTTACCCAAGAGGGCGTTAATTCTTTGTTCTGTCAAGCATATTTTAGCCCAAAGGGCTGAGACGATCAAACGCAAAATCGTGGTCATTACCAAACTGGAAACATTCTCTGTGTATTAGGATTTCAGCGGATGGCATCTAAGATCAGTGTGTGGATTCTTTTCCCCTATCCCACCCCTGAATAAATGAAAACTTCTAGTAAATCCAGTATAAAAAAATATACATCAGTTTTCATACAAAGAATACAGGCTTCTTCAAGACTGTATTGTGTATGGATGCTTAGGAGCAGAAAGTCATATTCATAGCAGATTTGATCCGACTGTGCAAGGACTGTGGATAATTTTATAGAAAGTCGGTTAACTGATTTTTCCAGCACTTTCTAGTTGTACTGGAATATAGTAAACCCTCCCCCCAAAATGTAAATAAATAAATAAATAAATAAATAAATAAATAAATAAATAAATAAATAAATGGTAGAAAAGAGAAAAATCACTCCGCCATATTTTTAAAGTGTAAACTGAAAGTGGAGTGTTGGCTCATGTGCCAACTTTCCCTCTTGAGGACTTAGCAGTGGCTGTGGGGAGGGAGTGTGCCTGTCATTTCTTGTGAATCCTGCGGGGGTCATAAGCCTCAGAGATGAAGGCATGGGGATGATCACTGGTTCATTTTTTACCACCAGCTTGTTAGCGTTCAGGGAGTGACTTCAGCTCAAATATTACAGATATGCTCTAATTATAGTCAATGAGTTATATATCAGTACACATTGCTGATAGCCCTTTGTGGGACATTTTATACAGTTCAGACTACATATTTTTAGCAATATGGAGGTTTAAAAGTAAAAATATAAGAGATATTGTATATGCCTTCAGGCATATTTTGTCTTAAATATTATCCTTGGCCCAGCGCACTATATAAATACAGTAAATATGAATAGAACTGGCCAGTTGCCAATCTCCTAGGATGAATTTTAGTCAAGAAAGGTATTTATGGGATATAAATAATACTGTGTCAACATTTAAAGAAGAGGTTTGATTAGTTTTGAGTTTATTCATATTGATCTTTTCACATGCTGTTAGTTTAAGGCTCAAAGTGAAGTTATGCTAAGGTTTACCGATAGCTTACCCAGTGGGACTTGGTGGATTTCTAGCCCTTTTGACGATCCATTTGAAGTTCAAGGCACATCTATTTAAAAGACACTGCACAAAGCTTTAGACATTTAGAAAGATCAATTCCTGTAACTAGAGTAAGATGTCAAGCGATGGACCATTGACACCTGTGGAGGCTTGGAGAATCAAAAAAAGGAAGGGACAAAAAGCTTCATTTTCTCGCTTTCCTCTACCTTTTTCTTTGCAACAAATCGGGCACTCGTAGTGGTTCTTATCTGTGGTGGTTTCACACACGCCTCGCCCCCACCCCCAGAGATGATTTGGGAATGTCGAGAGGTTTCTGGTTGTCCTGACTGGGAGTGGAGGGGTGCTACTAGCATTTAGTGAGCAGAGGTGTTGCTAACCATCCTAGAATGCACAGGACAGCCCCCCCACACACACACACATACACACAGACTTCCCACCCCCCAAAGAATTATCCAGCCCATAATGTCAGTAATTTCCATGTTGAGAAGTCCTGGTACCCCTGGTATTTATTTTGGGTTACTAAATTCTGCTGCACCATTTTAAAAGTCATCACCTACCAATAAAATATCTTTATAATAAAAACATTAGAATAGTATTGAATAGAAAGATCATCAGAAAGTTATCTTAATTAAATGGGAGTATGAATCGGACCATTATATACAGTATGTACTTTACTATGATGATCTTACAGCCCGTAAATTAGAGGCATCCAAAGGTCCCCATTCATGCAGCCAAAGTAATATTGTGGCCCCACCCATCAGCAACTTGAGTCAGCAGCAATGGGATGTTAGTCAGAACAAAGAGAAAAAGAAGTGAGGAATTATCTTGGCTTTTTTTTGCCAGGAAAATAAGCAATCCATGTTAATGAGGAGTGGACTCTGTAAGCTAGGCCACCGAAGAAAGTAAATAATCGTGCCGGTTTATGCTATCGTATTGAATTAGATAAACTAAAATAGACAGCTTGAAACATCACAGGGAGGTTTCCTTTATCGTTGCTTCACATGAATGTTAAACGTTTCATACCAAACAATGTCCTTTTCGATTTTGTCTGCAATTTTCCAAGTGAAATTGCAAAGTGTAGAGTGCATACCAGTAGCACTATGTTTTTTTTGGGGGGGGGGGCAATGTTACTTAAGATTCTGTTCATGGGTACGTCTTTCTGCGTGCAAATTGCTGGACTGTTGGCCAATTGCCCAACGAAGGGGAAATATTAGCTGTTGCTGGAACAGTAACAGTTCCAGCAACGGCTAGTATGTTGCTTGATGTTCAGGAATTTTATTTTTTAAGATTCCCTGTGTGTGGGTGTGTGAGAAAGAGAAACCGAGAGAGAAAGAGAGAGAGAGAGATCAAAGACGGACTGGAATCCCTTGACTTCCACAATGATTGAGTTATTAATACGCAACAGACCCTGTTTAATTCCTGCCCTTTTTATTGCATCATTGCTTGTACTAACTCTAGTGCCTAATTGTGGTTACACGTAAGTAACCTAGGCCACATTCTCCATCAGGATTTCCTCTCCTTCCTTTCTTTTACTTTTCAAGGACTAAGAAAAACCCTCAAAGAAATATACTGTTTATAACTGAAGCGATTGGGCAGTCTTTGTTGCCAAGAGAGGCCAGCCTGCTGACAGTCTCTGTTGAGGCCTCCCACCCCCATGGAGGCAGGGCTTTCCAAAGCTGGAGAGGCAGGTGGGGACCACTTGACCTCCGGGAGGAACCTGGAGCCTTCTGTGTCTCCACAGCGACCCCTGGGGTGGACTCCAGGAGCTGCACTTTTTGAACTGACTTACCCCGGGTGAAAACACACTGATGATGTAACTTAGTCGCGGAGTCTTTCATATAAAGATATGAAACAATGACAGATCATTTTTCCTAGAGGAAATGGAGATGTAAAAAAAAAACAAAGGGCTAGTGACTCACTGTTGATCCCATGTCAAATCTGGGCTAGAAACGAGGAGGTCACCGACTCCTAGGCCTTTGCCCAGAGATGACCACACACTTCAGGCTGCGTTTTTAGAAGATGAGGGAAAATAGAGTGGAGGAAACTGGCCCTGGGAGAGAGGTGCAGGCTGACGACCGAGGTGGGACGCTGGTCCCACCACGGCCACCCCGCTTTGTAGGGTCAGTAGCGAGGTGAGCTGCAAGCACAGGGACTGCATGGAAGAGCCTGGAAACAGCCCTTCCAGCTATCTTGATGGAGCATTTCCAGTGCTGAGGGGTCCCGCAGCGAGGACTGGGACGTACCAGATGTGCTCGCTCTCCTCAGGCAGCCCTGCTGCCTGCTGGAGGGTGGATGCCGTTTTTCAGATTCTGAACAGCTTGATGAAATGTGCCTCTGGCCGAGATAAACAAATGTTCCCATTGTCATTTTGAAACCATATGTATGGTGCGTTTTTCTTTTTCAATATTCTTCTAAGAGATCATTTTTTTTTTTAACCTAGGAATTCCATGTTCTCCAGGTATTTTAAGTTGAATAACGTGCCAGGGATTTTTTTTTTTTTGATGGGTTTGTGTAGACTGAAAAGCTTGTTTCTGTCAATTGTTTAGGAGGAACTCCAGAGGTCTCCATCAAGCTGCAGCCACAAATGGGTTTTGTTGTTGTTGTTGTTGTCCTTTGTTTTGCTTCTTGACGAACCTCCGATACCCGGAAGTGGGTGTTGAGATGCACTGCAGGGTGACCACCCCCTTGTTTCTTGGTTGGGCCTGGCGGCCTCCATTCTGCCTAAAACACGCCCCTGACCGCTGGCTCCTCCACAATCTCTAAACGCCTTCTTGTCGTTCACTATCCTGGAACATCTGCATGGGTCGCGGTTAACTTCAGCGAACCAGGCCTCAGTTTCTTCCCTTGTAAAGATGAAGAAGACACGTGCTTCCTAGGGCTGTGAAGGATGGAGGATGCCGGGTCTGAAGAAGCATCTAGGTCTCTGCTTCCGGCACTCAGCCAGCATAATGGATGCGGCCGTTATTCACTGCATCTCAAACACCACTGATTTTTAAGATGCCCCATTATTTTAGGCGCCACTAAGAAAGAGATATTTTTGAGATAGTAAATTGTTATTTTTTTTAAAAAACGGACGCTTTAGAAACCACTCCCACTAGCCTGGGATGTCCCGGGACCGCCATCTCATTCTTTTCCTTGTAGTTTCCACTCAGTGAATCTATTCCCTTGCACACCTGGCTGCAGAGAAAAGACTGGCTGGGCTGGTAATCCACCACGTCTAGCGCTGTCTAGTCTCTGTCTAAGAAGGCCTTGAGAAGTTAGCCTTGTTAGGTAAGGGTTCAGAATTCCTAGATAACATCCAGAAGGTTTCAGGGTCTGGCCCCTCCTCGCTTAGCCGCACCTCTCATTGAATCTTTGCATGAAATCTGCACTCCAGCCACACCAGCCTCCCTGCCTTATCCAAACGGGTCATTTATTTTCATGCCTCTGGGCCTTTGTTTATGCTGTTTCTTCCACTTGGAAATCCATCTTTTAACACCTTTGAGCATTCATCCTTCAGGGTTTAATCAGATGCCACCTCCTTCTGAAACTTTCTTTGATGTTCCTAGTCATATTTAATTAGCTCTTTTTCTGCACTCTAACAATACACGTATTCATCTCCATCTCGGCCTCATTTGCTGCTGTAGAATCTAGCTGTGTTCCGACCTGTCTTCACTGGTTTGTAAAGCGCCTGGGAACAGGAGTTAGCTCTGCCGTTATCCGTGTTCTAACAGAAACCGGCACATTGTATCTGCTTGGTAAATGCTTAATACATGAATGAGCATTTTCCTTTAGAGAATGAGATTGAACCACCAGGAGACGGACCCATGAGTTCAAAGCCTCAGGGCCAGATGTGTAGAGGTGAAATCGACTCACCACCTTTATCAGGGAAAACGCACCTGGCGGATCATATCATTATGCTGAAGGCAACACGAGGCTTCTCATAACCATATGTTTCCTGTTACCAGTTTTATAGACAATCATGAAAATGGGGGTAATGATGGTGATGATGATGAAAGCCAATCTTCATTGGGTACCTACTATGTGCCAAGCATAGTTTGAAATATTTAAATGGTTGTACTTATCTAATCCTCACAAGCAACCCTGTAAGGCCTATACTAGTATCTCCCCCTGTGATATATGAGGACGTGGGTATAGCTATTTCGATCAGTGACGTCTTATTGAAAGGAAGGCTTTTAGTTGCCACAAATAATAGAGGCCCTAAAATAGAGACCAGGAAACAGAGAGCATGACTTCTTGCCCTTTTGCAAAGTGATGTTGCACCTTCATGAAAGTCGTGACTGCCCTCCCCTCCTAGAAATCACATCCCTCAGCTCGAGCGCCTTTCCCTACAAGAGGAAATACCTCTGAAGCCTTGGCTTCCAACCCTGGGTCTTCCCTTCTTGCCTCTAACACCGTCACCTTTTATCTCTGCACTTGGTGGACATAAAAACTGGGAATCACCCAGTCTCTTGGTCTCGGTCATTAACGGCAACCATTTTCTTCCCGAAAGTTTTGATAAATTGGATTGAGAGGGGATTCCGCTTGTCTCTTTTGGAGAATTCATTGAGTTTTGGAAGGCAGGATGGTGTCGTGCAGTGGGCACAGACTGTGGAGCCAGAAAGACCCAATGAGTAAAAGGAGAATAAAGAAGAAGCTGAAAGGGGAGAGGCGGCATCAGAGGCAAGAAGTCCGACCCCAGGCCTGTGGCAGGGGTTAAAATGTGGTCTTGTTCCGGTCAGCAACTTGGCTTTCTCAGTGCAAGTTGTTAAAATGCCTCATTGACATTTAAGTTGCTTCCTGCTGAATTCAGATTTTGGCTCTGCTATGAATGGCTTTTGTGGCCATTATACTTAACCTGACCCAGGTGCTTCACTTGTAAAGATGAAGACGAGAACCCTGCTCCCCAGGGATGTAAAGGATTGAGGATGACGTGAGCAAAGAAATACCTATCTGAGCTGCTTCTGGCACTTAGCAGGCCTGCTTTGCACGGCAGCTGTTCTCGATCAGATTGCAAACACCATTGATTTTAAGGTGCGCCATTATTTTCTATGCCACCAAGAAAGAGATACCACCACCAGTGAATTATATAACCTGCCGCTGGGGATAAGAGAGACCTGGGATTTTAGAGATATTAAAATATGAAAAATATGGAAAAGCAGCGAAATCCCACACGTTTGTGAAACGGAAGCCCATGCGCCCAGAGTAGGGTTTGTCCGAGAAGCACATAGAAAATAAAATGAAGTGGAGGCCTGAAAACTGCCCTCAGGAAACTCTTCTATTTAATAAATGTTAAGAGCTGCCTGCTGATAACCTCCACCTCTGGGACCCAAAGCAGGAAGTCCACGTCATGTATTCCTCCCAGTCAGCGTCTTGCTGTGCACCCATTTCCAGTTTTGATTTTTTTTTCTTTTTTTTGCATCTCAAGAGGTTACCAGCTGTTCCAAAGGTGTATATATATATTTTAGGGGAAAATGGCTAAATTATTTTAGCTGACCTCTCTGAATATGCATATGAGTCACATAACCCTCACCTCTTTGTCTTTGGACCATAAAGTCTGAAACCCAACAGAGGGATGAGAGGCTGTTGCTCCCAAAAGACTCACATGCAGAGGGTGCTGCTGTGTGACGTGCTTCACCACGTCATCACCGCCCCCCACCCCACCCCAACGGGCTCTCACCTCCCCTGCCAAGGGTCTTTGTTGGAAAGGAAGCCAGGACGTTGGCGACAAGGTGACGCAGGTCAGGCCGATGAGGGTAGACCTCACTTCACCTCCACAACCAAGCACCAGTCACAGAAGTTTAGCTGTCAGGTCCTTCATGTAGAAATAGATTTTAGCAGCACAGTGATGTTCGGGATTAGATGTCTCAGAAGAAAATGGATGAGAGGAAGAGGAGAAGATGGTCCGCAGTCACCACAAAGGGTGTGAGGAGGCGATGACAACCCTGGGAGGTGACATCACGGAGGAAAGGCCACCCACAGCGCAAGGTGTCCTCTGCGCGAGGTGGCATCCTGGCTTTCGTGGAGCAACCCAGGCAAACGACGTCACTGCTGTGAGAAGACATCGCTGTCCGGGAGGAACTGAGCTTACCGGATTTAGCATCTGTGAGAAGGAAGGAAAACCTCACGGTGCTGAGCAAACCATTCTGTGTGGACCACGTCCCTCCCTTTTCTCAAATGACCACTTCGATTTGCCTCCTGCTGGACAAGCCAGAAATGGGGGGGCTTCCATGTCCCTTTCGCCGCCACAGCTTGAGAAACGCAAGGCAAATGGAAAAAGCTTTCTGGATATTGAGAAGCCCAAACCTGAAAATAGTTGGCATGCGTTTCCAACCTCCACAGGCAGCTGCTTGCTGTCAGGCCAGCGTGTCCCACAACAGGGACAGTGTCACTCTTCCTTCAGGCCTTCCTTGCTGCCTGCATGTTGGTGATTATGAAGCAGGCTATTCCTGAAGAAAAGGCACTGTTTTCTGAAGGAAGAGTCACAGAATGGCTGTTGGAGAATTAAGACCGTTTTTTCGGGGGGTTGAGGGGGCAGATGCTGTTTGTTTCAGGAAATACTGTAACCTCTGTCCAGTCTTATAAAAGAGAAAGAAAAATGGGACTTACCCACAGCACACTGACAGATACATCTGTCTTGACAAGCTAGTTCACAAATATCTACTCATCCATAACTTGAGGCTGTTGGAAGCATCTTTGTTATTTCACCTCTTTAACGAGAAATGGCAACGCTTGTTTTCCAGAAAGACACTGAAATGACCACAAGTCTTTGCAAACCTCCGTGGAAGCAGTATCCCAAAGAGGAGAGAGCATTTATTAATGCATTTTAAGAGCACTAAACTTTTCTTATTGTTGCCAAAACATAAATGGGACTTTTTCTGGGAACTATAACTCCGATTTTAAGCTTTGGATTCATTTCAGTATTATAAACTCACCGCTTCTTAGACCAAATTCATTAGGGACCATTCGCTCTAGACCATGTATAGCAGTAACTGTCCTGCTTTCCATTTTTAGTTTTATTCTTATCCAGTCATTTATGCCCCCTTTGTCCAGTGACTTAATCTCATTATCACTTTTGCTTTGACATCTTAAATGACAAGACTCATTGACATTGTATGTCTTTATCATAACCCTTAGAATGAAGTTGCTGGCTGAGAAAAGCCAAAAAAAAAAAAAAAGTGAATGACTTATTCTGATTCTACTGTAGAAGGAGAATTAAAAATTACCACAGACCGAGGACATTTGTTTGAGGAAGATGGATGGTTTGGTAAAGGCACTGCCTCATTAGAGGTCTGTCAGGCCCTTCTGTGTGGAAATGCTTAACATACAAGCTCCTAGCTTGGCACTGGGGGCTTTGGAAGTTTAAGGAGAGAACAGAGGTGGGAATGTGTCAGGGTGACTGCCCTGTACCCCAACACAGCCAGGCAGAACCAAAGTTGAATTACGTCTGTGACCTCAGGCTCTGAAGCCGCAGGCTGTCACCCTTAGAAATGTCTGTTGATTTGAATGGTAATTGAGTTGTTTATTTGTATCTCCTCATCAGAATGAGCCTTAGGTGAAGTGTGTGAAAGGAAGTCACTGGTCAGATCTATGAACTAAATCCTGAAGAGTCACCCCCTAAATCTCATGCTTTTCCCCTCCACAGAATGAGGCAACTGGTACTCGTTTGCCTGAGAGAGAGAGAGAGAGAGAGAGAGAGAGAGAGAGAGAGAGAGAGAGAGATTTCAGAATTCCACTGTCAGAACATATCACCATTAATAATGAAACTATGCATCTAGAGTCATGTCTAACTTCGTTAATTCTTTGGCACTACTGCTCAGATTCTAGAAGGGGAGGTCTTCAGCCATGCTGACCCCCAGTCATTATACATTTGGGATCAGAAGTTTACCCTTTCTCAGTAACAGTTGCTGAGAATTCTCTAAGTAGAGTAAAAAACTCATTGTCACGTAGTGTTGGGAAGAAATGATAGTAACCCACTTATGGAATTGCTATAATCACAAGAGAGATGTTTGTGCAGAGGGGGTGAAGCAGGAATTTAATTTGACACGGCGTTTCGTGAGCATTTTTGATGACATTTAATTCTGTTTAAGATATCGTTGCGGCAGGAACGGCTCTAATATAGACTCTCTCTTATAGACACTTTCACACTATGCAAAACCACTCCTTACTCAGAACAAATAACCCTTGTGATGGGATCATTTTTTCTTGATCCACCTGGTTGGACTGTTGTGAGGTCAAATGAGAGTTAGTAAAAGGCCTTTCTAATGTGTAAATCACAAGGGCCTACACCAGGGGTTCTCGAATTTTACCAGGCAGATGAATCACCTGTAGTGCTTATTATAAATGCAGATTCCCAAGCCTTTGTCCCTCCCTCCTTCCAGATTATTCAGTTGTTTTATGGTGGGCTCGAGAGACCAGCATCTTGACGAGAAGGCTAGGTGATGCTCAGGCAGGTAGTTCAGAAACACACTCTGGAAACACCATGTATTTTTGTGCTTGTTACCTTATGTCTAGCTGTGTCATCACATGCTAAAAGGAAGCCCAACACTTGTCGTTAACTTCGTCTTTCAGTTATTTTGTGATTATCCATGCAGCATTGTAATTCCGGGACTGTTTCTATCACATAACTATGGTTATGTGAACCATAGTCCCCCATTATGAATTAGTGAGTGCCCCAAAACTTCTAGAAAGTATAATTTCTCTAAGATGATGAATGTCTCACTATTTTTTCCCTAGAGTTTAACATTTGAACAAGCATTTCACATATACACAAAGCCTCACTGACCTGAAAAAGTGTATATCTATAATACACGGCCACTTCAGTCATACAGATTGTTGAAAATATATATTTTTTTAAAAAACTAAGAATTGCTTTCTTTGACCAAAATAATCACTGTGAGCATCAGTTAGCTTTCCATCCAATTTATGGTTTTAACTTCTGAGGCACTGGATCAGAACTAGGGCACCCTGTCCTTCAGCCTGGCTTAAAAACAAACAAACAACAAACAAACAAAAAGAAAGGATGTTAATACTGCAACTTTATGGCAGATTGAGGGGAAGTCAGAGGTGCACACTTGAGGACTGCTTGCTGGAAATTGCAAATAACAGTAGTTACTTTGCCTTGTTCCTGCACAGACGTCCTTTGACCTGGGTGACCTGGGACAATATCAAGGATCTGTTTCCCAGTTGATAGAATTGTCCCTGGTCTGCATCACAGCATCCACTGGCCTGAAGAAGGTGCTGTTTCCCAGGAAAAGTAGTTAAATCCCCCCAATAAACGCAGAGGGCCCTATAGAGTTTGACGAGGAAGTATTGCTAACCAAGCGACTTAACGCTGCATACCACTCTGCCTTCTCTGGTGATATTCTTTGAGGTTTTTTTTTTTAAGCTTTTATTGAAGATAAGTTTCCGCATCTCTTTTTAGAGGTCAGATAGTGTGTGAGAAGACGTTGTTTGACTTGCTAATCTTGTGACAAACCGTTGATGCCTGGTGTGGCTTCCTGTCTTTGCCGACTGGTTAGCTGAGGGAATTTTCTCCCGGTCAGGCTGTGGAGGAGGCTCTCAAAATAAACACCATGGTTGCTTATTGGTGAGAACATATGTGAGAGGATGTCAGCTGGTAACAGCATATGGTGGCAACATGATAGCAGCATGTTACAGAGAGCTGGGTGTGGGCCCTTCCATGCCATGGGGACCATCAGAGTCCCACGCCTCAGTTAAAGAGGGTTCCGGCTGGGAGGCATTTAAGCCACACAAGTGTGAATATATGTTGCTGGGATCTTGTTAGTGGGCTGCATGTTGGCGACTGTTAAGTTACAGGGTATGGGAAAAGGCTTTCCTATCGATTTTAAAATTGAGAGAGAAAAGGGCACAAATCTAGAAAAAAAAATAATGAGAGAGGAACCCCTAAGGCTGCTGTCTTTTGTCAAAAGACATTGTCATGTCCGATCTGAATAGCGACAGTGCTACTTCTAGAAGATATGACCTCGGCGAATGAAAGGTGCATAGATTGTAAATCTGTGTAAGGTGCCAGGAGAGATGTATATTCATACCAGGCCTAGAAGGCAGTCAGAGATTCATCTGTCAAATAGGTAACTAATATCATTACATGACTTGATTTCCTTTTTTTTGTCAGCCTCTTTTAAATATATTATCTCATTTCAACCTTCTAATAACCCTCAGGGGTAGCATTTTGTCTACTTCATCTTTGTAGAAACAGAGGCCTGGGCAAATAAGGGACTTGTGCCAAGGTTCCCAAGAAACCAGTGACTGGCCAGAGGTTTCAACCTACATCTTCTCATGCAAAAGTCCTGTACAGTAAAGCCTTGGATTGCGAGTAACGTGGTGTGCGAGTGTTCCGCAAGACGAGCAAACATTTCTAATACATTTTAACGTGGTAAACGAGCGATGTTCTTGCAATACGAGTAATTTGTTTCCGGAAACGAATTATGCATCGCAAACCAAGGCATTACTATATTTATTATTGACTACTACAGACAGGATAGCCTTTGAACACTTAGCCATGTTTTCGCTCCACTTTTTGGCTTATTTTTAATCACAGTAGCATGGGCAACATACTATTATTATACTCTAGAGAACAAGAAATTCAAAATTCCAGGATGTGATAACTATCACGGAAGAGATGTTTAACCCATGCCAAGGACCCCTAGGTATTTCAACTGTAGCTAAGCAGCCCCAAACCAATGTACACTTTTATTTTTGCCTCATTCGAGAAGGAGTTTTCATGAGCGGGTGAGAAATGATGACAGGTGGTTTAAAAAAAACAAAACAAAAAAACCACTCAAATTTAAGCCAACCCAATGAAAACCAGAGTTTTATTCTTATTAGGTAGGCTGTCTTTCGTCAACGGAGGTCAAGGCCTTTCCTGTTCATCTTGAATAGAAGTCAAGCTATTTATTTGAACATTTTCGGTAGATAAATTGTACACTGTTATTTTAACACTAGAGCATGTGAAAAGGAGAGCTGAATTCGGTCAGGAGAGCCTGAGTCCTGGTGAAGGGATGCCAAAAGATCTGGGACCAGAACCCAGGCTGTCCCCTAGATTTTTTAGGGTCTGATCCCCTGGCCCTGAGTAGCAGGGACCGTATATTTCTGGGGGAATGAAAAGTCCATTCAGTGGGTCCCTCTTCTGCGATGAATCTTTGTATAGCTCTGTGCAAGGCATCTTGTCAGTCAAATAGCTAATGACTGTGCTTTTTAAAACTCCTAGCTGTCTGCCCAGTTACAACACCCTCTGGCTCAGTGGGCAGCTTGTGTTCCAGACAGTCCCAGGTGCTCTGTGGGTACCTTGGTGAGTACACACTTGTCTGCTTTCTACCTCATTTGACGTAGTGCTATCGAGTTTATCTTCAGTGTTTGTCTCCTGTGGGCAACGAACTTGTCAGAGGCCAACTAGAGTTCTGAAACGCAGCCTTGTCGCTGAACAGTCACGAAGGTGCCCCCCGCCCCCATTTTTTTTTAAGCCAGCATTTCTGTGAGAAACACTCATGAATAGCTTTGAAGTCGTATGATGACTTGATTGCAGTATATAAAAGGATGGATTGTGGGGTACGTGACATGTGTTCCAGGGGTTCCAGTACGATTGGAAACATTGACCTCCTGACCCTCCCCATGGAGGAGAATACTCCCTGGAGGGTAAAACAGTTTGGCCAGAATGTCAAGGGTCCTTTTTTTTTTTTTAGTATCTTATTTGTATCTATGTTTTTATTCCTGGCACATAGTTGCTCAATTAACGAGGAGAATTTATGTTTTTTTCTCCTTTAAAGTTCTAGAGGGAGGTCTATGGGAGAATTATACTGATGCCATGATTTGTGACCCACATGTTATCATGTCTGGATTGCATTAGAAATATGTATTGTCATGGGTCAAGACTGCAGCCAACTGGACCTGGGAGCTTGCCACTTGCTCAAGCCACATAACCCTGACCCTCAGGGCCAGTACCATGTGTCAGGCTTGGGGGGGGGGCACTGAAGCCGGTGGTCTCACTTTTCTGATTAATTTGGAACATGAATCAATTCAGCTGGTTTTTATTGAGTGCCTACTCATTGCTGGGCAGTGAGGCCACAGTGAAGAACAGGACTCAGGTGATGCTGACACTCTAGAACTCAGCGGCCCAAGTTGCACCTGGTCCAGGCTCAGGAAGAGAGGAGGTGGACCTACCTGCAGTGCTGGACTTGGTCCGCTCTGCATTTTCAAGGCCCTGAGCAGGTTTAGATTATATTGATTCTAATCAATATAATCCAAAGGGCAAAGGTCCCAGATAGGGACAAAAGAAATGTTTGTATTCCCCTAATAGGTGTCTGATTCACTGGCTCTGCAATTTACCATGCCTAAACTTGCTTCTTAGGCATCAAGGCATAAAATTCACAGTGGCCTAAGCTGGGGTTTCCTCGGGAAGAAGTGATTCTATTGAGAATCTACATTTATTTTAGTGCCGAAACCCTCAGGGTGGCTAGAAGCTGCCATGTGAATGAAAAGAACGGAAGGTTTCATCCATGCTTTTTAAGTTCTCTTTATAGTTTATATTCAGTCCCTAAATGTGTGTTTTATTTCACTGTCTTAATCAAGGAGTTAATTGTCTTATGTTCCACTCCCCCCCAACCCCCCGCTAGCTTTTCGGAAAATGCAAAGAAAGGGACTGAGAGAAGGAAAACATTTGTTGAACAACCGCTATGCTCCTGGTACTTAAGACACGTCATCTTAAACCTCTCCATGTTGGTCGGTGGGGAAGGGTGGTGATCCCCATTTTTTAGGAAACTGTGGCTTGGACAGCTAAATACCTCATCCCTGCTCTTCGTGCTAGCTGGTGGCAGAGCCAAAACCTGAATTCGGGCCTGGCCTCGATGCTCTCCACCATACCGCAGAGACCCCAAACGTTGTTTGGCCTTCCTTTTGCTCTCCCTTTGGAATCCTGTCCCCTTAGGTTTATAATTTTCTTACCTGCTACTTTGAATGAATTTCCTCTTCACCTTTTCCTCCCATAGTAAACAAATCCAGAGGCCTACCCTCGGTCTTTGTGTGGTTTTGCTTCTCAGACACGCCTTCTCACTTGGGGTTACCTTGGGTCATTTGCCTTGCTGCAAGCTTCCCTCTTTCTTTGGTGAAAAAAAAAAAAAAAAAAAAAAAAAAGACACTGGAAACCCATGCTACTCCCAGCGAGTGAGTCTGGGAAACTCAGGAGTGTCTCTGAGGGCGTGGAAGGGGGAGCTAGGCGGAAGCTGCGCAGAGATTTCCGTGGGGGGTGAGGAGGCTCTTCCACAGGCGTCCAGGCCTGTGGGGAGACCCTGCGGACCCCTCTCAGACCTTCCATGCAAGACTAGCGAGCAGCGGGGCTCCGCATTTTTTTTTGTCTCTGTTCTTAGAAATAGTAATTGAGTAAAAATGTAAGTGAGGAAGATGCCAGGCGGCAAGCGTCCAGGGTCAGGGTGAATTTCTCCATGCCGAGTGTGATTCTGAACACTCGTTCAGTGGAGGCCCGCCTGTGCCAAGCAGCTCCGGGGCCATCCCTGTCACCTTGTATGAACCGCCTCTCCACTCCAAGGAGATGCTGGGGGCGGTTGGAGGGAGCCTGGGGCCTGCGGCGCCTCTGCTTTTCTCACTGGCTCTCTAACCTGGGGGTAATTGATAAGGGGCGTGTCCTGACCGTGATGATTGGACCAGCCCTGCTGAGGCTTTTATCAGCTTTAAAATAACCCCCCTGGAGGACGCAATCACGCTTGGTCCTCACAGGCCATGTGGCTGCGAAATCATGTTTCTCTTTTAAAATTCATTATCCTCCGCCCTCCTGACACACACACACACACACACACACACACACACACACACACACACGCACGCATAATGGTTAGGATGAGCTTAGCCTGCCTGGAGGTTTTCCTAATAAGATATAAGAATCCAGCAGATAAACAGCAGAGATGGCCTGTCCATGGATTAAAAGTCAGGAAGGCGAATTTTGGGGTGTTTTGCTTTGTTCCCCCGACCCCCCAGTATTGGCTGAGTAAGAGGCTTTTAAGTAACTTGCTTAAGGTTTAAAGATGGTGCTTCTCAAAGTGTGGCCTGCATTTGTGGCCTGCATTTGTGCATCCTGAGGTGTCATCAAAAGCAGATTTCCTGGACTGTCTCACACCTGCATGGGTGGACTCTCTGGGAAAGGGGTGGGGGTGGGGCAGGGAACCTGCATATTTGCATAAGTGGCACTGCAGCTACTTCCTGTGTCGCTAGAGTTTGCTGCTGCCCCAGGCAATGGAGACTCAGCTGATGCAGGTGTGTTTTTCTCACCGTCCTCCAGCCCTGAAGGACTCAGGTCCAGCGGGGCCTCTGTTTGATCAGCTGGCTCTGCAAGCATGGGACCCACAGTGCAGCCAAGTTGTCACCCTGTACTGTGCATTTCCCCAAATCCAGTCGACTTGTCAGTCGCATACATCACACGTAGCCCTTGCTCACTGTTCACAGAGGGGACAGCGAGTGTGCAAGGAAGTAAATGCATCATATGGAGAAGGGGGTGGGCGCCTGGTTTGGAAGTTTATGCTCAGGGCTGAATTCCTCCTTTAAGTGCCTTCAATGGGGGCTATGGTGGAGTGAGAAGGGGATTTTCAAACCACATGTATCCTGTCTAAGTGACATATATTTTCTAATGTATAAGTCAGTGCAGAAAGTTTCATTCCCCGAAGTCGTGTTTGGTCAAAGCACTGCAGACCTCTCCATGGCCCGAATCCTGTTCTGGGACATTCCATGGGGTAAGGATCTAGCCAACAATGGAATGTAAACTCTCCTATCTCAGCCAAACTCCGCTATGAGTAACTGCAGCTTTCTCTTTCCAAAAAGTATTTTTTTTCTCAACCGGAGGTTTATAGTAGGTGAAAACCTGACCTAGCTATTCAAGAGAAAAGTTAATGATAAATCACGTGGTATTTTCTTGGTGCAGCCCTATACCTCCTATTATTTTGATGGCATTTTGGAACCATGCACTCTTTTTTATTATTATCATTATTATTAATTTACTTATTTATTTTTTTATTGGGGAACAGTATGTTTTCCCAGGACCCATCAGCTCCAAGTCAAGTAGTTGTCTTCAATCTAGTTATGGAGGGCGCAGCTCCATGGCCCATGCGGGGATCGAACCGGCAACCTTGGTGTTATGAGCACTGCGCTCTAACCCCCTGAGCTAACTGGCCGCCCCAAGGAACCGTTCACTCTTCTTAACCAACCATACAGTGTGGGTATTCTATGACTACTGTAGTGTTTTTGGCCATCAAACTGTTGGAGAGCTATCTGTGTCTTCTACTGTATGACTAAGTAGCCCACACGGCTATTGAAGTATGAGAAGACTGACTGGTGATATTAATTCTGCTTCCCAACAAGCCTTCAATGAAGCGATCTCGACATGAATTACAGATATAGATTTTTCAGATAGATGTCTAATGCATGCAGAGAGGTCGTCGGAAGACACAGGTAAAGAGAAGACATTCTTATGACAGATTTGTTCATTCAACAGTATTTATTGAGTGTCTGCTATGTGTCAGGTACCCATCTGGGCACTGGTGATACCATCAGTGAATAAAACGGCAAAAACCTTTGCCCTTGGAGAGCTTCCAATTCTGAGGAAGAAGCTAGACAGTTAATCAACAAGATTAAGAATGATAGAACTCCATCCAGGTTGCAGGGGGAAAACGTAGAGCAGCCCCGGGGTTGGCGGGGGGAGACGAATTGTTTTTTAAATAAACTGGCATGGAAGAGTTCATGAAGAGGGTGGCATTTAAGCAGAGACTTGAAGGAGGTCAGAGAATAGCGTGGGGCTCTCTGGGGGTAGATCATTTCTGGCAGAAGGCACAGCTGGTACTGTTCCTGACATGTTCAAGGATTATCAGCAGTGTCCTGGGAGACGAGATTAGAAAGGTTATGATGGGCAGGTCACATAAGGCCTTGTAAGCCATTGTCAAGTCTGGGGTTTTACTCTGACTAATGGGGAGAAGAAGGATAGTTTTAGCCAACGGGTTCCTGTGACTCGAGAAGGATGTACAGGGTGACCGAGGTAGGAGCAAAAACCTAAGGAGGGGGTCTTTGTAAGGCTCTTGAGTGGCACTTTGCAGCCTGTTTCCAGGTGAGACTGGACTATACCAAGAATTTCCAACAGACCTCCCTTGTCCTGAGTTCTGGCTTTAGCAAATCATTTGATAGGCAGGTGACAGGGCGTTCTATATGTAGAATATGTTGTGTTTTGTTTTGGTTTGGTTTGGCTGTCTTCAATTAATACTCGCGCGTGATTGGCAACTCACCCCCTTTCTTTCTGGAAAGAAGCTATCTTTGCGCCCTTGTGTGTATGAAAATAGCCTCTTGGGTCTCCCATCTTGTGTTGACAAGTGTGGAATGACAGCTGTTGAAGTTCGTACTTGCTGTAATGCCTAGTCATAGCCATCTTCGACTCGGTGGCCAGGGACACATGGCACTAAACTCATAGGTGACCTGGGAGAATGACAAGCTACCTTCCCCTGTGTGAAGTAGAGAGATGGGCTTAGGAAGGTCTTTGGATCTGTCCAGCTCTGCCTACTGCCTTTGCCTAAACTTTGAAATGAGGTTGTGAGCCAAAGAATTTGTAAAACTATGTCTCTTATCAGTTAAAAAGCATTTCTGTTGGACCAGAGTTTGCTTTCTAATTTTTAAGTTTTGAATATCGAGGCTTTCCACTGGGATGTTGGTTCTATTCCTCAACCCATCTGTACGAGAACTATCTATTGAGTCTGCAGTGTGCCAGGTGCTGTGCTAAGTCTGCCTATAGGAGGAATATAGCTGAGACCCTGCCTTCAGGTGCCTACAACTCAGCCAGGAAGCCAGGCAGACCAAACCACCCAACCAAACAAAACCAAGAAGCCAACACCATGTGGTTGATTGTAAAGAAGTGGGCTGAGAGGTCAGAAGAAAACTTCCTTACCTTGGCCTAGAGCAGCAGTTCTCAACCTTCCTAATGCCATGACCCCGTAATACAGTTCCTCATGTTGTGGTGACCCCCAACCATAAAATTATTTTTGTTGCTACTCTATAACTGTAATTTTGCTACTGTTATGAATCGTAATGTAAATATCTTTTTGTTTTCCGATGGTCTTAGGCGACCCCTGTGAGAGGGTCGTTCGACCCCCAAAGGGGTCACGACCCACAGGTTGAGAACCGCTGGGCCCTAGAGAATTCAAGGAAGCCTTCTTGGAGGAGGTGATAGTCGCTTTTTGAAAGATGGTCTTTAAAACTCTAGTTTGGCAGACATCAGGCAACAATAGGAAGCTGCTTATGTTTCCTGGGAAGAGACATTTGCCCTTGCGTGTTGTTTTCTTCCTCTGGAAGTTTGCACGACCACCATCTTTTAAACCATGAAACAGCGGAAGCTCTTAGTGTGGTCTTTGAGAACATTGATATGTTCCTACAGGGGGCCCACTTTGAAATACTGAGGCTGGGGAAGAGAGCACAGTTGTTATACTGAGTATGAGTTATTCAGCGCGGATACATTCCGAAAACACATGTGACCTGTCACAGAGAAAACCCAGTATAGCGTGATGTTCTGTGGTATAGTGGGACTCGGCAGACTATGGCATTATTTTACAAGCCCGAGGTCACTATCTAGAGCTTTTTCCTTCATCTCAGTGGCATATCACGAAGGTGGCTCTCTCACTCATAGGATGTAGATTTGGGGGTTGGCTGTGGCACTGCTCTGTGACAGCTTCATCCCGGGACCCAGGCTGTGAGGGAACAGCCTCTGACTTCATGGGTGCACCATGAGATGTGGCAGTTAGCCCGCCCACATTCCACTGGCCAAGCTGAGGTCAGCAGCCCAGGAAGGGGGCACAAGGATGGGGCCTTGTGTGGCTGCGCCCAGGAAAGAGGGACAAGCAATATTCTGAACAAATATTAGTCTACCCCAGTGTAGGGAGAGGAGTTGGGGAAGAGAGAGAGGTTCCACCCATGCTAAAAACTTTCTCTACAGTTAGTTCCCCCTTATCCATAGTTCCACTTGTTGAGCTTTTACTTACTTTCACTCAACCGTGGTCCAAAAATAGTCAATGAAAGGTTGCAGGACTAAACAACTCCTAAGTTTGAAATGGTATGCCATTCTGAGTACTGTGATGTCTTGATGTCCCCGCTCTGTTGCGCCTGTGCTGTGAATTATCCCCTTGTCCAGCATGTCCGCTCGGTAGACGGTCCCCACCTGGTTGTCACTCAGTAGCCGTCTGGGTTATCAGCGCAACTGTCATGGAATCTCAGTGCCTGTGTTCAGCTCACACTTATTTCGCTTCAAAATGGCCCCAAAGCACAAGGGTCGTGATGCTGGCGATTAGGAAATGCCAAAGAGAAGTTGTAAAGTGCTCCCTTTAAGTGGAAAGATGAGTACAGTACAATACGGTATTTTGAGAAAGAGAGAGAGAGAGAGAGAGAGAGAGAGAGAGAGAGAGAGAGAGAGAGAGCGCGAGAGCGAGCACATTTACATAACTTTTATTACAGTACATTGTTATAATTGTTTTATTCTATTACCAATCATTGTTGATCTTTTACTGTGCCTAATTTATAAAGTTTATCATAGACATGTATGTATCAGAAAAAAACAGTATATATGGAATTTGATACTATCCATGATCTCAGGCATCCACTGTGGGTCTTGGAACGTATTTTCCATGGATAAGGGGGCGGGACTAGGATAAAGGGGGACTGGATTGTGGGTGTGACATGATTGAATCCGCACAGTTGCTTTATCTATAGAATTGTGAGGCGCTTTATAATACATATTTACGGAATAATTAGTAGGTTGACTTTATAAGACTGACATAAATGTCATTCTCCTCCATTTTCATACATGGCTTGCTGCAACTGGGACAAGTTTATCTGGTGTAAAAGGCACACTGTAAAAAGTACTAGGTTTCTGAAGCAAGTCCTGATGTGTTATGTGAAATTTATGTATGTCAGGGAAACTGGAGCACACACTCACCTCCCAGACATGTAGGGACATCCCTTAGCCTTAGGGTCTCAGGTTGCCACTATAGTCTTGGCATGCCCAGCCGTAGCGGGTAGATGTTTTCTACAGTAAGGATTCAGGCTAAGTTTCCATAAGAGTGGAAGTCTGTAGTGCTTCACTGTTTGCTAGAGGGAGCATGGCTTTCCTGTTGCTTATCTCTCTGCGTGCGTTCCATCCAACCTACCGATTCAAACATCGTGCACCATGCATGTGCTTTCCTAGAATCCTATCTAACCTGAACCTGGGTGTCCTGACATTGACCGACCAGGAGATTGCGTAGACGCTGCTCCTTTCTGCTATGCCTGGTGGGCAAACTGGAGAGTAACCCTGCCTGGCATGGCGCATCGCCTAGTGACCTTCAACCTAGTGACAGCCATCCGTCAAGCTGACCACCCCCGAGCGTGGTGCTTACAAGTCCACAGTCCGGTCCACAGCCTATTCTTAGTAACAGCAGATGCTGAGGTTTCCCATCCTGCTGTTGGGGTCAGCGGTGGGAAAGAGCAGAAAGAAATGAAAGCATTGTTTTGCACATGGCCGGACATCTGTATTTCTGAATCGCCCTGTTGTGCGTGTGATGCAACTGTGGGAGCTGTTCTGCTGAATGTGAACTTTGTCCACCGACTGGAGTCTAAATGGGTTTTGGATCCTTCCGAAATCGAAAGGGTCAGACCATATGTTTCTCCTATTCGGTGGGATTGCGTCTTGGCTCTGATGGAGCCAAGTGGAGCTGACGCGTATGGGTTCGCATCCACAGCGGGAGTTGCTTCTTTATTGTCCTGGACTGTGTTGCTTGTTTCCTCAAGGCTGCTACTTACCTCCTCCATTGTCCATATCGGGGAGAGCAAGAGGGCAGCAACCTGGGGAACTAGGGCCACAGTGGCTTCAAGGATTGTTTGTTGGAGTGTTATGCTTAGGGAGAGAATGCCTTTTCAGAAACTGAACAGATGAAGCACCAAGAACAGCTAACCTGCTAGGTGCATTGGTACTGCAGCCAAGACTTGAGCTTGAGCATTAGCTACCAAAGCACTTGGGTCTCTTCTTAGAAGCATTGGCCACCAGGGCTGTGGTTTCAGAGATTCTCAACCTCATGGTGCATAGAAGCACCTGGGGGGCATGTAACATGCACTCACGCTGGGGTCCACCTCCAGAAATTCTGACTCAGTTAGTAGCCTGGGGTAGGAGCTGGCATCTTTCATTTGAAAAAGCTTCATGGGTGATTCTAATGTGCGGCCAGAGTGGAGAACCTCTGCTCCGGGGGTTTACAGGTAGCTTTTGCTGAAACGGATTTTCTGCCTGGCTGTCCAAGCTGTAACACAAGTGAATTTCTGCATGAAGAAAAGGCCTATATTTGGGTGGGGGTGTTGAGAGATGAAGAGGATGGATTCTGTCTTTAAAAACAGTAAGATGAATAATAATGATCATGATGGCCATCGGTTATTAAATATTTATATGAGACACTGTGCTAATCTCCATATTATCCCTGTAAGCTAACACTATTATTATGTTCAGTTTTATAGATAAGGAAACTGAGGCTTACAGATATCATGTAATTTCCCCACAGTCACACAGCTAAGAAATGGCTGAGCCACAACTTGAACGTGGTCAGACCCTACAGCTCATCCGACCCCTCACTCTTTTAAGATGATAAACTTCAATATAAATAAGGTTTTGGAGGAAAGGATGTCAGACAAGGAGAATCCACTGAGTGAGGATAATATGTGTTGGTATTTTTAGAAAATCCCCAATAAATATTTGTTAAATGAGGGAGTGAATGAGTTTTGCAAATCTGGGCCATAATAGAAATAGTGCTTTGCATATCGCTAAGGACTTCTTCGGGAAATGAGAGAGGTCTTAGTCCATTGGTAGGCTCCCAGTTTCTCCGTGGGGCCACATGGCCTGTTAGCCAAACCCCAACTGCCTACCTGGGGGAACTTTTCGTACACAAAGCCTAGCGGTATTCATAGACTTTAAAAAAAAAACAACCCTATCATCACCAGCCTCTGTTTCTTCCTCCCAGCCTCGATGAAAGGATACTGACTGCTTTTCTCTCGGTAGCATTTTTCGTAAGATAAGTGAGAAAAAGTTCAGGGCCCCCAGGGCACACGAGGAGCTGGAAAAAAGCCAGTTGCCAGCCCATGTGAAAGTAGAGAAGCCCAACTCTGCCCCATTCTTGCCATGGACAGTCCTGTGGGGACACCCGGAGTAGACCCTGTTCCCTCTGTGAGTTCAAGCTGCTGTCACTGGAGTTATAAAGGGACAGTTAGGCCTGTGGTCTTGGGTCCTTAGCCAGACAACACAAGTATTTTTAGGACTCGCCTTGTTTCGATCCGATTTCTGCTTGAAACTTTAACACAGGCAGGCTGTACCGACATGACTTTTAAACAATTCTCTGGGTAGAGTCGGTGGAGTTGGACTAGTACTACATACAGCCTTTAAGCAATTTCTTTTCTTTCTTTCTTTCTTTCTTTTTTTTTTATTTTTTATTGCTAACTATCCAACAGGCTGAACAGAGGAAATTCAAGTCTAACCCTGGAGGGACCCCTGTTTAGTCATCTGTCTAGACAGACGAGTTCATATAATGGGCCTCTCTGTTTCTTTTGCTTTGTTATAGCAGACGGTGGTTCTTTCCTTGAAACTGTGTGAAGATGTCAACATTTGGTTTTTGGTTTTTTTTTTTTTATCTCAACCTACTGTCGATAAGCCAAGAAAGTGACACACGCATGAGCCAAAGATGACTCTGAGTGTGACAGTTAGCCTGTGATACAGTAGAAAGAAAACACAGGCTTTGCATAAAGCAGACCTGGGGAAGACCCTGACTGGGTAACACTGGGCAAGTCAGTTACCCTCTCTGAACCACATTTTCTCTTCTCTAAAATGAGGATTAATTTTTTAAAAATCTACTTCTTAATGGTCCTTTTAAAAAAGAAATTATCTAATACATAAGAATGCCTTGCATGTGGTAGGGACAGTTGAATAAACTATCATTCATTCATTCACTGAAAGGTGACCAGCAAGGCCTTTAATTTTTTTTTTTTCCTTATTCTGCGAAACATAGGAAAGCCAGAAATTCCACCTCACATTTTTAACATCAAGTTGGCATACACTGAGAAGAGCAAGTGATCTTTTTATAAAAGTCTAGGGGGAAAAAAAAAATCAAAAGTGGTGCCAGTTTCTGTAAGAAGAAAATAATATCAGAGATAGTGTTTAAAAATTGGTAGACGTACATAAGGCAGAATGACATCCTTTGTCTTATCAGGAGGGCTCAAAACTCTCAGAAATTGCCTAAAAAGTCTGTGTGTGTCAGTCACTATTTCTACAAGGAAGTGGTACATTTCTGTGCCTTGTTCTGTCACTCTAAGCCCTACCTGAATTGTCCCTGAAAACAATGAGGTGGAAAAGTTTTGTTTTATTCGGTTTAATTGAATAAATATACACTGAGTATATATTGCCTCAAGAGCTTGGTGCCTGAGTCACACAGGTGGATAAAAAATGAGATTAAATAAGGATGGATCCCACCTGAAGAGGCGGCAGGGACAGCCCAGAGGAAGTCGTGAGGACCACCCACGTAGGCGCAGACGGGGGCTCCGCTATTTCCAGTTATATAGCATGAGATTGGGCACATTCCCTTAAAACCTCAGTTTCTTATCTTGGGATAATCTCGGTGGGTGCGTGACAGGCAGCACGCCCCTCAAAACTAGAAATATGGCTTTCGGTTTTCTTATTCTTTTTTATTATTGTTATTATTATATGATCCCTGCCCTCAAGTAGCTGATAGCCTATTTGTGGAGACTGATTTGTAAAGGAAATACCCTACACAAAGCAAAATTAAAAACAAACAAACAAACAAACAAAGCAACATTGCCGAATGATATTTAAAAGCAAAAGGCAGTGGGAACTCAAAGGCTAGGTGGCTGATTAATAAAACCAACTGGTAAGAGAAGCAATGCCTCGAGTACCCGGCACAGCGTGCATACCTTACCGGGGAAAGAAGTAGAAAAATCAGCCTCTTCTTCAGCTCTTAAAGGACAGAAGTAAATGATGTCTGTGTTAATAGCAAAGCTTTTCACATTTCATGGCGTACAGTTCATGAGATTCTCATACATTGAAATCCCATTAAAACCCAGTGCTTTACGTGGCTTCGGGTATGGTATGTCTGAGTCATGTCTCTTTCAATACAACTGCAGTCAATAAAAAACCCAATAAAATGCGGTCAACCACAAGGACACCCCTCCCCAACAGCTCCACCCCCTTTTCAGCAGTGTGATTCATTCCATTCAGGGCTCCTTCTCCTGGTAGACTTTCTATGGAGGGAAACTTACGCTTCTCCAAGTACAAAGAGCAGCAGCCCTGCTCTCGGGCTGGTTGCTGGCCCCCGTGCTGTAAGCTCGCCCTGCTCCTGACCCCTGGACAGCCCAGTCCTGTCCTGTCCCTTGGGTGGCTCTGGGCAGGGAGAAACTCTGCCCAATGTCATGGGTATGCAGGATAGATACCATCAAAGGATGCAGTCTCAGGTCCCCGAAGGCCTTAACTGAGTCCAACATCGTTCTCTCTCCCTACTGTAACTCGGGTTTCTTCCTGTAGCTTCTGTGACGTGAATCCTGAAGCAAGGCCGCCATGAGCCGTCACAGCCTTCAGTGTGAATTCACTGTGTAGGCCGCAGCGCTTTGTCCTTTTTCATACACAGAAAGGACCTGAGGGGACATTGTGAGCTGGGAATGCGGAGGTGGGGGTGGGGGTAGGCGGAAGGACAAAGCGGAAGGAGAGGAAAGGAGGATGAGCAGCAGATGTGAGAAGGGCGCCAGTGGCCTTTACCTGCTTGCTGCTTGCTGCTGGGGCCTGGGGCCGAGACCCACTTGAGCGTGCGGCACCGTCCCAGGCCAGCGAGGCCGGAAGAGGGCCTGCCGACTCTAGTTGTCCTCCAGCATCCCTGAAACATGACCTTCTGTCACCCACAGGGGAAACCTGGCCTCCCTCTTACCCTTAATTGGAAAAGCAGACCAAGAGAAAGTGCTATATTTTCTTTATTCTTAGGAAAATGTTGAACCTTTCTTTGTTCTTCCCTAATGCTCAAAGTCCGCTTTCATCTTCTTTTTTTTTTTTTTTCTTCTCAAAGTTGCCCTTGGGAGGAGGTTTTATTTGAAAGTTCGAAGGTTAGGTATCTGGAAGATAAGATGAAGCTAGTTGAAAACGGTATCCGTTTCCTTTTTTTTGTGACCGATACACGTTCGGTTTTAACCTCTGAATCAATGAAGACTAAGGTTTAAGTCCCTGGCTGGGATAGCATCTAATTTTATCATTTTTCTCTGCTTGCTTTTAGTTCATGGAGCAAGGTGGGAGCCCAGAGAAGCCCAATTGCGTTTAACTTCTTTTACTTACTTAAGGAACAAGTCACTGTTTGTTAGGGACCCGTATCCAATGTCTTGTAGTCACTCTTGATGTTTGCTCAATAATAAGAACAACAACAATAATAATATGAATTACTTCTACTTCTGCAGTGCTTGTTATACTCCAGGTAATCTCAGCATATTAGAGATTCTGATTCACTGATCCTGGCAATCATAGATAGATAGGTATCATTAATTTCTCTGTTTTGCCTATAAGGAAACCAAGGCACAGAGGTAGAGATGAAATAACTTGCCCATGAGCAATAGCTATGAAGTGGCACAGCCAGGACAGCCACCCACCACAGCTGCCACTGTCATCGTGACGCACTCCCAGAAATTGCAAGCTCAAGTCCATCCCCAATTACGGGACCCAGAAGCAGCAATATGTTGGAATGGTTAAAGACACAAACTCCAAACTCAAATAGCTTAGGTCTGTTGGTCTGCGGGGAAAGCAGTCCACTCTGGATGTGGAGGCCACCTGGCCTAATATAGAAATCATTTCTATATTGGAAACTGATGTACGTATATACGCAGTGTTCTGTAGGGTCTAAATTGAAATGAGCCATCAGCACGCCAAGTTCTTTTTAGATAGCTAAAAAAAAAAAAGGGGGGGGCCCTTTGATTAGCAAACAGTACAAATGTTTATAGAGTTGGAGGATTTTTAATATCTGTATTTGAGTTGCACAAAGCAGCCAAATGTAGTTTGGCCCTGGGCTACAGTGTGTGCGTGTCCGGGTGCCAAGCATTCCAGACCTGTTACCTTGTAAGTGTAATATTTACCAGATTTTTGCTTCATCTGGAGATGAAGAGCAGAGCTGAGCAGAGTGGGGGTGGGTCGGGCTGTTGGGCAGGGAGAGCAGTGTTCGGAGGAACCCCTGAGCAATTAGGTAGCTGGGAAGGTGAACAGAGACGTGCCAGAAACAGCTGGCAACTGGGAATCTAGGAAAAAATAATACAGGCTAACATGCTGGGATACTTCCCATGTGCCATGGCTTTCACAGTCCTGTCTCAGTCTCACCACTTGAGGTACATGCCACGTCACCCCCATTTTATAGGTGGGGAAAGTGCAGTTTCGAGGGTTAAGTGGATTGCCCAAGGTCCTGTTCCAAGGCCTGTCTTGATTGTTACTTTAGTAAAACTGGTCTAGAGAATGGATACGAGGGGCCGAAAGGAACCTTCGTCCTTCCTGTATTCTGACTTCCTCTCATTTTCCCAACCACCCTGCAAGGCAGGCGTCATTCACATTTGAAAAGGAGGAAACTGAGGCCTAAAGAGGTTAAGAGATTTTTGCCCAAGGCCCAGCTTTTACGTGGCAAAGTCGGGGGTACAGGATCTGGGTCTGCTGAACCCCAAACCTTAAATCTCTTCGAGTTACAGCACGGTGCCTTCATTAGGCTCCAGGGCTAAGATTCTAAACAAAACCAAACCCTAAACTTCTGGACAAGCACAGATCTCTGTCATGTCCCCCAAAGAGAAGGGGTTTGAGGCAGAGTTCCAGTCAGTCTGTACTGAACTCCTTATGTCACTAAACAGGCTAGTAAATGAGATAATGTTATTAGGGTGTGTGTGTGTGTGTGTGTGTGTGTGTGTGTGTGTGTGTGTGTGTGTGTGTGTGTGTGTACGTACGTGTGTACACGGTGGAGAAATTGTAAGCTGATGCTGGGGAGAATTATTTTCAACTTGAAGAGATCAGCAGTTGCCAGAGGTGCACATGCGTCATGACCCATATTTTACATTTATCATCACTTGATCTGATGAGCGAGCGGTGATAAGACATCCGAGGTCAGCAAAAAGAGATGGAGAAAACTGGGTCTAGCTCTTTCCGCCCTTTCCAGGTGGGGACTGCCATGAGGACCCTCAACATAGCTGTATTTTTTTGGGGGGGAGGGGCACTGGAAACAGCCCCTCCCTCCCACCCCAGAGTGCTCAGGGCTGTCTTCCAAGGAGGCTGGAAATAAAAACAAAACTTTCTCGCCCGAGGCCCCTTGATTTAAGCCCTCATTCTGCTCTGCTACTGTTCCCTTTGCCTCGGGGGATGATGCTTGGGTTGAATGTCACCCAAAAAGCTGTATTTTTAGCTGAAGGTGGAAAATTATAAAAGCAAAGGTGTGAAATGAAGCTCTCTGGTTAGCGTCGCCAGCGGAAGAACAAAACCCCCAACGTAGGGAGGGTAGGCTCCAAGACACGCCATCCGTTCAGACACGAGCAGGGCCACTGATTCCTCAAGACGCGAAACTGATAAGGTGCCTGGTGGAAGGCACTTGGTTTCACATCCAATTAACGTAGGCAGTCAGGTTGTTTCCCTGTGGAAATTCAGATTTTTTTTTTTTCTCAACCGGCTTCGTAGCGCCACTGTGTCCTGTTGGACATTTGGGCACAAGAATGGAATCCAAAGAATGTTTTTCCATCATTTGAAAACTTAAAGCAGAAGAGAGTGGAGTAACTTGCCTGTAGTGAAACAGCTGGAGTTTAGGGAAAGGAACCCGGATTAAGAAAAGGAAGACGAAGGTGACCAACTCCTGCTCCCAACACCATGCTAAGGGCATCTCCCAGTGGCACCTCTGGGTTCCTCCCGAGTCCTTCCTCTAATCCTTTCTAGCATCGGCACTGTATGGAGGTGTGACGTGCTGTTTCTCTTTTGGTCGTTCATCTCAGTTTTTGAAAATAAATGTTTATGGGGCGAGGAGGTCGTGATATGGCAGACGCCTGCTGTGCATTGTTTTTAGAGTCTTCTTGGAAATAACTGGGTGTTTGAATTAAACACTAGATGATCAGGAAAGGTTTTCAGGAAGACGATAAAGCAAAGGCAGCTCCCAAGCAGGAGGAAAGAAATCTGTGTGAGAGAGCCAAAAGTGAAATTTTTGGACGCTGCCCATGGATGATTACAGGAAAGCTGTACAATTGGATTTATGATGTCAATAGAGGTTTAATTGGAAGACTATGAGCAAAAGTGAACCCACAGTTAGACAGGGTCTGAAACCCCTGTTTTGTCACTGTATCATCTTCCATGGATTTCTAATTGATCTTAGAAGGGACAAGATGCAAGGGAATGCAAGTGTCCTTTTTTTGTTTTGTTTTGTTTTTTAAACGTATCATTTATTGTAAATAGGAATCTACATTAAGGAAAACACAAGAACATTTTGAAATGCAATAACACGACCGCTGATTTGCCCTTTAGTTGTTCCTTTTCTTTTTGATGGGAAAGCAAGTGACATGAGGGGAGGGTGGTCACAGACCTTCAGTGTCACGCAGGCTCCTTTTGGCTTCACAAGCAAATAGAATTCTTACCAAGGCGTGGCAGTCCCTGCATAAGCCCGTTCGTCCCCATTACCACGGTGTTTGGGAGGGTTTTGTTTTTTTTTAACTGAAGAATTTTAACATAGTTACAAGCCAGAGGACTTGCGAAGTTTGGTGATATGTCCCGTGGAGTTAGAAGTTTCAACAAAATGAACCACAAGCTTCTGAAGAACTTCCCATGAAAAGCATTTTTTTGAGTAAAAAAAAAATGCTGCCTTTGGATTTTTCCCACCTAAAAAGGTAGCAAATAAAAACATACTAACAAAAAAGTACCACATTTTGGAGCCTCCTCGAAATTGTGAAATGACACAAGAATGCCTTCCCTTCAGTTTTTCCCTTCATTGCGACATCACAGAGTTTGTCATGCATGGTGATTTTGCGGTGGTGTGACTGTTCCGTACAGAGGAGATGTAGAGAAAGTTTATTTAAATAATATAAAGCCATTCACTGGGTATTCCCCTCCCCCTTTCCGGAACATCTTGATTTATTAAAAATATATATATATATACATATATATATATGTGTGTGTGTGTGTGTGTGTGTGTGTGT
>NW_017731395.1:1408654-1420098 GCF_001890085.2 Hipposideros armiger
TATATATATATATATATATATATATATAATTAAGAACTGTAAGTGTTTTGAATGCGCTGGGTATACATTTTATTTTTAATGACTGTATCCCACCATTGACTATTTTATAGGACTAGAAGGCACAGTCTTTTTCATGTAGATAATTAAGATAGCTATGTGTGTTGGAATGGAATGAGAATAACTTGAGATGTTGCAGGTGTGTGGGATATTTGAAAACTGAGAAACCCAAGTATGTCGAATGTTCTACTATGTATCAGAAACGAGAGTGTGTATAGCAGGGGTCTCTCTTAACCTTTTAAAGTGAAGTCCTAAAACTAGTCCATTGTAAGTCACTTCCACCCTGACTCCACATTTTTTAGTTCTATGACCGTAGATCCATTATTTAATCCTGTGAAGCCTTAGCCTCCCCATCTGCAAAATGGAAATGCAAACAGTATCTACCTTGTAGAGTCCTTGTAAGGCTTAAAGGGGAGTATACAGGGAGGGCCCTTACCTGATGGGGGCACCTCCTGCATTGAGAGGCTGACTTCCCAGGCAGTAGGTTCACCTGGCCCTTCCTTAAGCTCAAGGGCCATCTTCAGTCCATTCACTTCCCTAGAGTCTGGCCCGAAAGGGACAGAAGGCTAAACTCAAAGCTGTGGAGAAGGAATGGTTAAAATGAACCTTGGAGGATGACCTGGGGTTGGGGTGGGGATGGTGTTTCATCAGAGCCAGGAGAACAAATGAGGTTGGCAGCAGATGCTTCAGACATTGCCCAGGTTATAAAGGGGGCTCTGTGAAGGTGTCGTTCAAAACACTGATGACACTGTGACCCCACATGATGACCCTGAGAGTGGCTCTGGTTCTGGGCATTGAAATCTAAATGGACTCTCCCCACGTTTGAGGTGACGTGGTGAGTGGGAAGAATACCTAGTAGTCAGGACCTGTGTTCGATAATCGCTTACTAGTACTTTCTGGTTACAAGCTCTGAGCCTCAGCCTCCTTATTTGTAAAGTGGGAGATCTACCCCCAAAGTTATTTCTGGATTAGATAACGTAGTGTAAGCAAATGCTTGTTATCTTTGGTGGAGCTCTGGGGATGTGTGGATAGCATGTGCTTCTTCAGTGACCATCAAGAAGAAGTTTTAAGGATAGTCGTGAGTCTCACACACATTTATCACTTCCCACTGAACGAAGCACGTTCATGTACGTCATCACGTTTGAGTCTGACGAGAGCCCTGTGACGTGGTCACCAGTTCACCAAGGCACAGAGAGGTTATGGGGTCTTCCCCAAGGCAGCACAGCTTCAGAGGCAAGTGGGAGCAATTACTAAGAAGTGATAGTCCTGGGCGTAAACCCTTCATCCCTTGAACCATGCGGTCTGGGAGTTTTTTACTGAAGGGTTTTAATACAACCACCTGTCAACACTGAGTTAGGATGGTGCTGGCTTGTTTGAATCTGTGGGGCAGAGAAAAGGCTGGCTACCATCACAGGTTTCAGATACTGCTGCCATTTTGACATATGTGACCTTTTCTTTGTTCCTGGAGGGTCGTATTGGCATCAGACTCATAGTAGATGCAGCCTTTCCTGTTTTGCTCCCAGCAGTCATTAATAATACAAGCTTACATTTATTGAGCATTCACTGTGTGCATATCTGTTACCTTATTTCCCCCTTCCGAGCAATTCTTCGAGGCAAGAGTTAGTATTATCACATTTGCAAGGTACAGAAATGAGCCTGAGTCTTTGCTTTCATGCTGCTCACATCTATCACGTAAAAATCGAAAGGTTTTTGTCAAATACACAATATGATTAAGTGTTGGGTCATACACAATATGACCCGTTCCCACTTGACCTTACTAACCTTGACTCACACTGGACTTGTGAGCGCAGGTGGTCTGATTGAGGGCTGGGGACATAGGACGGACTCGTGTTGACGGTCTATATACACAGTAGAATCACAGAGAAGGGCGAAATGGATTCTGGAAGAGCTGGAAATTCTTCTAAAAAGAGGGGTCACGAAGGCTGGATGAGTAGAATTTGCCCAAGCATACAGGGCTTCTAGGTGAAGGACTAATGTGCCATGGGCAATAGTGATGTCAGTCCTTGTCGCGTTTGGAGATGGGAAGTCACATGGTGCATTTAGGGTTTGTGGCCAAGTTCACTGTCACAGGAGCAGGAGGGGAGAGGAGACAGTGGCGTGCCCATGGAACTGAAAATTTAGGTTGGGGTCCTAGGGTGCAAAGCAAGACAGGTCACGAAGTGTCTCTCTCAGGCATTTGAAAGTTGTGATTAAGACATTTCACTGGTTAGAGGTTGAGAGAGAGTTAAGGATGACTAAGAATGAAGTGGGCTTGGTTAGTACCGTGATGCTTCTATTGCTAGAAAAGGCACGCCAAACTACGGCAGAGTCGGTGATGTCTCACCTTGAACCCTGACAACCCCAGCTTTAGATGGAAGAGTCTGGTCCATCCACACCATTTTTTTAGACACGAAGGAACTGAGGCCTGGAGGGTTCCTGATGGTCCATAGTGATGGTCCGTAGTTGCTGATGGTCCATAATCTCTACAGAGAAGTGATACCGTCCTGTCCTCTGCATGCTCGCTTCTCAAAAGCCCCTTCCGTACTGTGCACTTCAAATCCCTTCAGAGCCTAAATGGCCACTGTCCAAGACCCGTTCCCACTTGATCTTACTAACCTTGACTCACACTGGACTTGTGAGCGCAGGTGGTCTGATTGAGGGCTGGGGACATAGGACTGACTCGTGTTGACGGTCTATATACACAGTACAATCATAAAGTGCTTTCAGGATTCTGGGATCCTTCTCTGAGATATTTTAAGGTGCTGAACATGCCATGAAGTTCATGTCTCTGCCTGTGGCCTCTCTCCCCCAACACTATCCCATTGGTGTTATTCTTCATAGAAAGGAGTGCAGCTTGCAAGGCCCACTGAGAACAAAACCATGCCTCCACGTCCTCTGCAGGATCAAAAGCTGTAGTTAGAGGACCCTGTGCACCCACAGAGCAGTGGAAAGGACGGGGTGCAGGGTAGACAGTGTGCAATTAAGTAGAGCTACGGAGAAGGCATCTCTGCCTCTATGAGGTCACCTTGGGGGAAGAGAGGCCACAGATGGTTCCCCACATCCAGAGGGAAATTTTAAAAGTGCTGTGAACTCCTGGACAATCGTGGACTCTTTTTGAACACCGAAAAATGATTTTGTCATTGAGGGTGACATCTCAGAGTCTTTGCTCTGCCCACTGCCACAGCAGCCTGTGGTCCATCCTCCCCTCCCCCACCACAGAAGACAGAGCAGACTGTTCTAAAGACCAGCTGAACCGCGGGGAACCTGGCCTCTCCCTGCTGCTCTCATCTCTAGGTCATTCCCAAAGTACCAGTCACAGAGAAGGATTGTATGTCATGATCCCTGAGGTGGCTGCCTGAACAGAAGCCACTTTCTCCATCTTGATCCCTTCCAGGCACTCTTGTCCTCAGGCTTCTGTGCATTTAGAGGACAATGCTTCCTGCTCTTGGCACTAGGATGGCTCTTCATAACCAGGAAGAGAAAAACACTCTCCCCAGAGCACCAGAGCCAGGGGAAAAGGCAGCATGTTCATTTCAATGGTGCCATCTCTCTTCAAGTTGCAGCATCACCAAGATCTCAAAACTGGTCTTCCCAGGCTGCTGTGCCCTCTCTTTAGAATGCACCCCATGAGGACTGGGTTGTTCCACTGGCTGCTTTCTATTTTACTGGGAGGCGACTCCTGAGCTCAGGTGTCAGAGGATGAGCATTGGATTAGCACGAAGAAGTCCAGGGAATCATTTAAATGAAACCATTGGGCCTCTGAACTGTGGTGTCCTCGACAGTATGATGAGGATGACACCACCTCGTTGTTGGGGTTATCAGGCTCAGAAGTGACGGAGCACTGTGAACCGTGAAGCCCTATGGAGATGCAAGGGATTGTGACTAAGTCACCCTCATCCTATGACTTAGCTGTTTGAGAACAGGATTCCTTTCCTTTGGCTTTGTGATATTTATTGAGCACCTGTGATGTGCTAGGAGGCTCTGTCCTGGGTCTGGAGCTAGGACGCAGGACTGGGGAGATGACAGATTCAGCCCCTGTGCTTGGTGAAATGTACAAAGGTTCCCCCCTGCCCCAAATAGAGCTGGTGCTCCCAGTGCTGGTCGCATGTGCGGCCTTGTCAGGAAGGTCTAGGGGAGCTCTGCAGTGAGGTGCAATAGATGCTTGCAGACTGCTTCTGGTCCCCCGCGATCTCCACCCCTTACCATAGACACAACTTGCTCCCTGCTAAAGAGAATTCTCGTGGTGTCTAAGAGCTCTTAGTCAGAATTGAGAGGTGTTACCAAGTTTTCCTGGTCAAAAAAAGTCCTCTGGCAGTCGCTGTACCCAGCACAGTGTCACCTGGGTGCTCTGTGGCACAATGTGTTGACTCTTCGTCAATAAACTTCCATTCACTTGCACATACGAACGCTAAATGAATTGATTCCTATGAGATTATGGAACTGGCTATTTTGTCACTTTCCTGACACAGGGACTCTTTCAGACATGTCGGCTAGCCTTTCAAAAGAGCCTAATAATACACCTGAAACGAACGTAGCGTTATGCGTCCGTTATAGCTCCATAAAGAAATAGTCTGATGAAATCAAGGTAATAGGGCAAGAAATGGGCGTCTTTAGTGAGGTAACTCACACACCCCGACGTGGTAAATGCTATTCCACTGACTTCAGGGCATTATTCTGAGCACATGTAGGTAAGTCCTCTGCTGGCTTTGTGTAAATTGCTCATGTCTGTGCCTTTGTTTGAGTCTTATCTGATTCTGGTTTTGTATGTGTGCCTACACCACGGATGGTGCCTGGGGAATTCTGCGCTTTCTCCCTCACATAGTTAAGAAGCAGTGGCTTGATTCAAAGAGCTTTTCTTTGACGAGGACTTAGGAAATGCTTTTTAAGAAGCGTAGGAGAGCCATGGACTTGGAACTTAATCCATGCATTTATCCTGCTCCCTCTACACAACCACCTGGCAGACGACAGTGCAGAGAAAGCTCCAGAAACCACCCGAGTTTTGACCCCTGTCAGCAGGACAGACTTCTGAAACCTTCTAAGGAAAATAGAGAGAGGTTTAAGACAGAGTGTAAACTTCCCTAAAGAAGGGGAACTCATTGTTATTTTTTTTCTTAAGAGTTCTTCTTTCTCAAAATGAGAGCACCTTCCATCTTTGCTGGGATATAAAATACCTTGGAGGTGGTTGGAGTAACTCTTCGGACATGCTGGCTGTTATCATTTAATCCGTGTTCTCTCCCAGTGTCCCTAAGAGCAGATCAAAATGTGTACATTATATAGCTTCTCTACACCAAAATCACGAGATGGAAGCTAAACTGTAGGGCTCGCTCTCAGATAATTAAATACAAATAACACATTGTATGTAGACATTTTAAAGTCCCTAGCCATAGTCTACTTCTGCCGTGGAGATTCTTGAAGACTTCTCCCCCCTCCCCCGCTCACAAATGGTGGCCTGACCTTGAACAGAAAGCTGCTTAGCACCCAAACGCACAGGGGTTCTTCAAACAAGCCTAACATGCACAGCTCCATTCCAGAACTCGTTAGTGCCACAATTCCTATAATTCCTGTACGTTCTGTATCTTAATTGTCCATAACCGTGTTGCCAGTACAAACAGGATGGGGGGACAAGTACACACCCTTAAGGAATACATCTTCCAGCCCTAAGAAAGCACCATCCTTGGAAACTCTAATAGCGTTTTGTCAGGTACCGCAGGACCTTCTCCCAAAATGCTAATAAGGATAGCTAATAATTAAGAATTCCTTCGGAGCAACTCCTACTCCCTTCCATCTTTCTATTCAAATTTCAAGGCTATCATGCAGCAGACGGAACAACTCATTCAGCTTTTCCCAGGCAGTGTGTTTGGAAATGAACCCTCAGAGTGCTGATTAATAGGGGATTAATGGGCATTCTTGGGTGGGGGAGGGGGGTCCTGGAACCTTCCTCAGCTCTGTCCCATTGTCCGTTTTCCTTAGTGATACGCAATAGGAGACCACTGGCCTGCTCATTCACCTTGAAGGAAATGTGCCTGCCCCTGGGTGAACAGTTTTGTCGTGGCAGTACTGTGATTTCACAGCTTCAGGGTCCCCTGGCCTGTAGACTTGGCTGCCCCCACTGGAGACGCCAGCACAGTGGTGGGGCCTGGTATAGAGAAAGCACCCCAGAAGGAAGAAGTTCTGGTATGGTATGGATTCAGGTCTGTGTTCACCTAAACTAATCTTAGAAACTTTGTTCATGATCTGTGAATCTAGAGGATTGAATGAAATAAGCATAATACTAAAGATCTTTCTGATTTTAAGACTGTCCTCTGCAATATCATTTAACAAACGAATGTACAGGTTTATTAAGTTCAATTTCAAGTCCATCTTAGCATATTTGAAATGAGAACTCAAGTCAAATAAGTACTCATTGAATAGGGGTCCGTTGTAAAATTTGCACAAAAAAGCCTCAGAGTATAAAACAGAAGATGATGACATCTGCAAAATATCAATAGTTTGTATGGAAAGACCAAAGACTTGTAATTTATTATGCATTCAAAACACACGGAAAGTAAGATATAAGTGCAAAGGTTAAACGAAAGAGAGAGAGAGAAAAATAATCGCTGGGATGCATTAATAAAAGTATAAGTCCCGCAATAAAAAAGGTGATAGTTCTACTCTATTCTGCCATGAGAATTATGTTCAGATTTAATGGTTCAGATTTAAGATTGGAGCAGAGAAGAGAGCATCCACAAAAGTAAAAAAAAAAAAAAAAGTAATGAAAGGAAATAGGCATGTTTGCTTAGAAAAGTAAAAAGATGGGCCAGGGGACACAAAAACTGGCTTCAGAATTTCTAAGTAGGGTCAGCTGGGAAGGGAGTAAATCATCTTGTGAGGCAGAACTAGACCCACTGGGTAGACTCGTAGATAAGCAGATCTGAGCCCAGAGTGGGGCTGTCAGAGACCATAGTACACCATCTACTTGAGTTCTGAGCTCTGTCATTGAAGTAATTCTGGGAGAGGCTGTCTTGTCTTGTAGATAAAACTGCAGTAAATGGAATTAGATACCCAAAACATGGAGAGAGCACCAAACAGGTGCCAGGTAGTCAGTCCCTGTATGGGTTCTCATTTCTAAGTGCGATGAAGAGTTTCAGAGAGAATGAATGTTGACTGCATTTGATGTTTTTTTTCCGCTCAAACTTGTTAATGCAGACCATGTATTTCTCTTCATATTTAGTCACTCCCAAGTCGTGAATTTAATGCGTTTGGAGTAATATCCCATGCCACTTGGTTAAATTGGTAAATAGCTTGCAATCTTAGCAGGGTGTGCCCTGCTGTTTATTAGCTTAGCTGTAGGGCAGAGTCACAAATCAGCATAGTGCTTCAACGTAATTAGGCGGTTGCCTTGCAAAGAAGTTAAGCCACAGGCAAGAAGCTTATGGGAAAACAGAGCAAAGCTCACAGTGCAAGACAGGCATTGGCCATTATATGCCTCACTGCTATAATTTTAGAAAGATTAGAGAAAGATTTTCAGGCTGGTAAGGAGCCACTACACCCATTAAACATGTCAAGTGTCCACACCAATCATTAGAGAGCTGCAAGAAAAACACAGTCGTTTCTGGAAAGGGGAAGGTGGAACTTTGTTAGGTCTGGGAGGAGAGTGCTCTCTTTGCAGAAATGAGTGAAAATGTCCAAGATTGGGTATTTTAATCCGTATTTTGCCAACATTTCGCATCATCCTGGAAAGATTTTACTCCTCAGTTTTTCAGTCTGTAAAAAGAGATTAAAAATTAAGTGTGCTTCTAATCCGCTAGGAGATTAAAGATGATATTCTAAATTTCCAAGTTTGATGTGTTTGTGGAATCGACACATCTTGCCTTCCTTTTATTGACCTTGGAGGGAGCCGTTGCTACATTCTGGAACTATGATGTGGAGTCATTGGCCCCTCTATACGCCACTCATACCCAAAGCATGATTATTTTGCCTCCTGGCTATTGTAGAGAAGAAAAAAAAAAAAAGCAAAGATGGAAGAGAAGTAAGAAAAAGAGGAGAGAAAAAATGTGTGGAGCAAAGGAAGGAGAGAGGATAAGAAGAGAAAAAGAAAAAAACCCAAGCACCCCGAAACCAAGAGAGTTTTATGTGCTTTGAGGAATGAAACTGTGAGAGGGTGTTTTCAATTGCCTGTTCTAACCATGAGGACATCCTGCCACGGTGAAGCCATTCCAAAGGGATATATCACATTCGCGGTCCACCTGCCCACAGAGTGGACAGAAGCCCTATCTGTGTTCACCGTCCTTGACACTCCTGTAACTGACCCACTGTCCTCCCAGCATAAGAGTTGGCCCGCCCCTTTCCACAACCCCCGACATAAACTGCCTGCGTCCTGAGCATGATGAGGAATGGAGAGGCCTTGGAACCAAACAGCTGTCTCCTGGTAGGTGGGGTTTTACGAGGGTGATGGAGATGTTGCAGCAGAAACTAGAAACCTCGAGTCTGTCACAGTTCAAGGAAACCAACCACCGTGGGCTGGCACCACTGCTACTTCACTTCGGTCGCCCCGTGGAAGAAGGGGCCCAAAGGCTCACGCCGACAGTCCACACAGTCTCAGATAGCAGCTAGACGAAGGCCAAGTCGCATACGCTGATGCTGACACAATCAGACTCCTGGCTGCCAACGGCCCGTCAAGCCTGACGCCGTCCCCCTCGGAGACGCCCACTTCCAGTCGCAGATGCTCTGGTGCCGTGTTACATTTAATAGGGAGGATGGCCGGAGAGAACATCAGAAACCACTGCTGATGCCTGTTTATTTCTCAGTCATTTTGTGTGAAATTGCTGTGACTTGAATGTCAGCAGTGTTTGGGATGTGGTCGGGAAACCGGATCCATCCCCAGTGTGCCAAGACAAATTTCAGGAAACCCCAAAACACAATTGTCTTGGTTTCTTGCTGGCTGTGTCTGCGCGCACACAAATAGAAGCTGGTTTATTCGGTGGGTTGCTTGTCTTGCTGCCCTCGGGGGGGGGGATGTGTCATGAACCCCAAACTGCTCCCCTCAAAGCTGGGGATGTCAGGAACGCGGGGCCACTACACTCATTAAGCATGTCAAAAGTCCACACCAATAACTGCAGAATTACAGGAAAAGTGCCGTCATTCGTATAAAGGGAAACGAGGAGTTTGTTCATTTGAGGAGCTTGGGGATGAGAGCCAGTGGGTACCATTGGGGCCAGAGGCACTAGACACCTCTGTACGGGGGCCCCAAACATCCTGGGCAATGCTGGTATCAGCCAAGCACCTCTGATGGGGGAACTTTCACCCTGAGGAAGCCCCCCGAGGTCGTAACCAGGGCCATTCTTTTAAGGAGCATGCGTGAAAATACTGGGCCTTGTATTCAAGTTTCTTGAGCTTTATTGCAAGGTCAAGGTGACCTCTAGTTCAGAAGGAACCACTTTTTTGTGCCTGTTTTTGCAGCAATGCTCCAATGCAGGTATTGGTACTTCTGCCTGGGGAAGTATTCATGCCCTTGGTTCGGGGGTGGAGGGGGGGTGGGGGGGCGGTCCTCTGTGTGGAAGGCAAAAGCATTGTCGTAAAAAGCCACAGTTTTGATTGAAAGGCCCGCCTCACTCTTCTTGCTCTTAATTGTTTTATCTGGGAAATGAGGATCAAAAACACCTGCTAAGCACAAGCCCAGTCAGTAGGTGAAGCTGTTATAACAGGGGAGGGAGGCATGGAGTGGAAATCTGAGGCTGGCCATCCTTTTTAGGGTGTGGATGGCGAGATGGAGATAGTTTATTCATCCCTAGCTAGCTCATGACACTGTGCACCACGGGAAGGGAAGCCTGGCCAAGTGCGTGCAGTTAGACCACAGCCTAGGGCAGTTGGTCACCAAGCCTGAGGCTGAAACAGAATCACGTGCATTCACCCAGCTCTGGGAAGCAGCCAAGTGAAATGAATATTCACAAGCTCCCCAGGTGAGCCTGCCGAGGTGGTGAGTGACAGTCACGTAGCCGAGAAGGTAGGGGAGAAAACAGTTTTGGGGAGGCTTATCCACCCGGAGCATCAGGATGAGAATAATGTAATGGCAGAGCCGCGAGTGAGCGGGGTGGCCAGCTAGCTCAATGTGCCCCCCGGATTCAGGACCCCCCACTTCTGGGGGGGCAGAGAGGGGCATCTCACAACAACATGAGTTCTTCCAGTGAGGTGAGGGCTCCCAACGTTGAAGGACAGCGCTTTCCTTATTTTTTTTTTTTCTTTTCAAAAATTCGTAGACAAACTTTTTATATAGTGGAGCAACATATGACCCTCTGGTTCATATGAAGTATTTGGAATCTCCAAAGGGATTTGATGACTCTTAAGTTGCCTGTTGTTCAAGATGCTTATTATCATTTCCTGCCTGTGCACAAGAATCATCTGAGGAGCCTAGAAAAGTCCACCCCAGTCCAGGGAAACAGGCTCTCAGGGGTTGGGTCCCAGGCATCAGTTTTTTAAAAGTTCTTCAGTTTGAAAAAGGCAAAAGGGATGAAGAAGTACAAATTGCCAGCCATAAAGAATAGCCACAGGGATGCAAAGTACAGCATAAGGAATACGGTCAATAATATTGTAGTAATTGTGTATGGTGCCAGGTGGGGACTAGGTTTATCGGGGGAATCACTTCGTTAGGTATGTAAATGTCTGTCTGATCACTGGGTTGCACACCTGAAACTAATAATATTGTGTGTCAGCTGTAACTGATTTTATTTTTCTATCATAAGAGCCTTAGCACTCTTGTGCTGCTTCGATTTCTTCTTTTCTCTGCCTTACTCTTTTGTTTTTCCTATGTGCAACGTCTGAGCAAAGGTTTAGCTACTCCTCTGGCTTTTTAAAAAGCATTCAGAAGTATTTATTGAGCTCCTACTATGATCTATGGACTTTGCTAAAGACTTTGGCTCCTTCATTTACCACAAGTGACAAAGATCCCTCTATGGAGTTTACATCTTAGCAGCAGGAGACAGACAGTAATAAATAGTAGACTAATTAAATAAGTCAATTTTATAGTATGTTAGAAGGTGATCGCTGTTTTCCAAAAATAAAATAGTATACTGCGGGAGACCAGCTCCTGCAGGTCCAGGGGTTCCCTCAGGTGGAGGTGGAGTCGGCTAGGAAAAAGGAAAAAACGCCCAGAGACACAGGAGCATTTTTTTCAAGAAGAAGTGTCACACTTTATTTCACAGCATGCCCCTTTTTATACCAGGCTGTTTAACCATTGTTCCATTAGTATCAGGGTTTTACTTCCTCATAATTCTTATGCTCCAGGGTACAGCTAGACCTTTTCTATGCTAAAGACTAACTTATCCCAACTACGCCCAAATCCCTCCACCTACAATGACTGCGACCAAGGCCTGAGCCTCTACATAATCGCCTAAAGGATCGTTACCATGACT